>NC_043012.1:52628360-52655860 GCF_006345805.1 Octopus sinensis | reverse complement strand
CCTCCGTGACGTATCAATAAAATAAATAGTACGTACAATAAAGAGTTTCGTGCATCTCAATCGATATAATTACGTTGTTTATACTTACAAAGATGTTAATTTTTCTTTATGCCTCTTTTTGATCCAAAGAAATATCAGATATTTACAGTTGAGATTTTCGGGTTAAAAATACGCAGACCTATGTAAAAGTTAATCTTTATGATTCAATTTATAACACAGACGTCATTGTTTATACAATAGCCTAAGATTCATGTTTCTAATACTTCGCTTTTATTCGAAGTCAAGATGAAAATGGCTTTTGTATCCGCATTAGTATGATTTTTATCACACGTGAATATTATAATAAAACAAATAATAATGATAA
The DNA here is from genome assembly GCF_006345805.1 of Octopus sinensis. NCBI lineage: Eukaryota > Metazoa > Mollusca > Cephalopoda > Octopoda > Octopodidae > Octopus > Octopus sinensis. The sequence goes on along the minus strand of NC_043012.1, from coordinate 52,655,496 downwards.
TGATAACAAAAACAACGACGACGATGATGATAAAGGTAATAATAATAATAATAATAATAATAATATAATAATAATAATAATAATAATAATAAAAAATAATAATAATAATAATAATAATATAATAATAATAATTGCCCTGATGCAGTACCAGGCAGTGGCTCTCATGGTTTCTGATCTTAACTGATTGGAAGTGTTACCATGTACATTGTTTTGTCTTGGTATAAAAGATGGGCTACAGCAAATATTCTGCTCAATACCATAGATTTGCTTGTCAGTTGTTTGACCTTAACCAGTTGAGCATGTCCCTTAGTGGCTGACAATATGTGCATCTCTGATCACGAGCAGAAATAGTGGGGAGCATGATAGCTATGTGTTTAGAGGTATTCTTTGGGGTTTTAATAATTCATCTCTAGAAACATGGCTATTTCGTTCAACATCCTTAAACAACCCTTATTCAGGGGCCTTTTGAGCAGGATGGGTCACTCGACCAGAAGAAAATTCTAACTGGACCCTACCTGCAAGGTCGTGTGCTGTTTATCTTGATATGAGATCACCATGTCGCGCGCATATGGTTGTGATGCATGTGCTTAGTGTACCCTTATCAGACGGGTAGTCATGATGGGTATACTGGGCTTCGTATATTTTACCCCAGTGTCACTTTAATGGCATGCACTGCTCTCTCACTCAGTAATTGATAGGCCATTAAAATAAAGACACCAAATTGTTTATTTACAAAATCACGTTTTGCGACAAAAAAGAAATACGAAAGAATAAAGACAGAAAAACAAAGAAAAAAGGGAAAAATCTACATGGGTTGTAATCTTTCTCACAGCAACAATGAGCTTCTCAATACATGTGACGTACCAGTTAAAATAGTCTTTTGAACTCCTTGCGCGGATGGTAAGCCAGCCATCACCCTCAAATAATTTTCACTTTTTTTCATCATTCCAGATGCTCCTACAATCACTGGTGGTGTAACCGTCTTGAGATGCCGTATGTTTTTCGATTTCAATGAGCAAATCTCTATATATTTTTTGAGCTTGTCAAATTCTTTTGCCGAGATATTATGATCACAAGGAATATTCATGTCTATCAATAAACAAACTTTATTGTTTTGGTCTTTCACAACAATATCCGGTATATTACCTTTGATGTTTCTGTCTGTATATATCGGAAAATTCTAAAGATTCGTTTATATTATCTTCCTCAGCAGCTTCAGGGTGATACTTATACCACTTCTCAACAGTTCTGTTTTTATAATGCCGACACATTAGCCAGTGTAAATATTGGCCAAATCTGTCATGTTTTGATTTATACTCCTCTGGTGCTAAAAATTTACATCTAGAGATTCGGTGGGCCACTGTTTCTATTACATCATTGCAGAATCGGTACTTTGAAACTACTTCATTTTTCATCACACTTAGCTTAGTAGTTCCAGGTCAATAAGTTGTGATCTTTAGCAGTTGAGACGAAGCCTTCACTCTGTCTCTTTAGCCACGAACTCTATAACCACTGATGCGTGTGCTTCTGGTCTACATCAACTTATTTTGCTGTGGGCCAAATATCTGCCATACAGAGGTTTCTGACCCTACTAGACAATTCATACGCTTTTTTCCTCGCCATTAATCTCACCCTCTTTTTATCAACAGTTGCTGTACTCCTGTCATGCTGCTCAGTCTGGGTATCATGACGGAATGAATCGTATTAGGCTTCTGTTGATTTTTAACGAATTTTAGCTTCCGGTGGTTAGATGTTGCAAGATATTTGACCAGTCCAACTGTGCTCAAACTGGATCAAGCCTCGACTACCTAGGGCTCTGGGAAGGTAAAGACGATCCATATCTGCCTTTGGGTGGTGCTTCTTATTACAAGTCATCAGCTTACGTATTTTCTGTCAATTATTTTTATTTCACTAATATTCCAGTTCAACACATTGAAGCTATAAACACGAATTGGGACTGTTAAGAAATTTATGAATAACACCTTGTTATGTGCATTTAGCTAAAGTTATTGCTCGAACTCTCCTATACTCTCTTTCGTGCTTGTAGGCTAAATGCCAGAACATTCATTTATTTCTACGTATTTATAAGTTTGGTCTCGCTCAAATTCTTTTATAAATGTATAAGTCTAACACGACAGAATTACATACGTATATATATATATATATATATATATATATATATATATATATATATATATATATATTTATATATCTACACGAATAAACACATCACCACGCGCTTTCTAACTGCCATTAGAAAAATTTGAAATCATTATTATTATTATTATTATTATTATTATTATTATTATTATTATTATTATTATTATTATGCTCATGTTAATCAATAAACAGACTTTATTGCATGTCTTTCAAAACAATATATGGTTTATTTGTCCTGAATGTCCGATCTGTATGTACTGGGAAGTCCCAAAGAATAGTTACATTTTCTCCCTCAGTTACAGTCTCAGGGTGGTGCTTGTACAATCTGTCAGCAGCTTTGATTTTATGATGCCGATACACTATCCAATGAACATATTAGCCAACACGGTCATGTCTTGATTTGTTCTCTACAGGTGCTAAAACCTTACATCCAGAGATTAGGTGGTCGACTGTTTCTATCTGATCGTTGCAGTATCGGCACTTTGGGTCTACACCATTTTTCATCATATTAGCTGGATAGTTCCAGGTCAATAAGCTTTGATCTTGGAAAGCTAAGATAAAACCTTCACACCCTGCCTTTAGCCCTTAGCACCCAAGCCACTGATGGGTGTACTTCTGGTCTATATCAGCTTGCTTTCTACGGGCCACATATTTGCCATGCAGAGTTTTTTTCCCCACCTATTGTTCAAGTGCATTTTGCTTTGCTATTGATTTCACCTTCTTTGCAATTACAGTTGCTGCACTTCCCTCATGCTGTTCAACCTGGGTATTACGCATAAACTCACTTGAAAATTTGTTGCTCTCCTTCATAAGAGAATGAAGCTTCTTACGTCACTCATGGTTTTCAACGAGCTTTAGCATTCAGTCGTTAGATGTTTGAAGATATTTTGCCAGTCCACTTGTGGTGGTTTTGTAGGAGATTTCAAACTGGATCAAGCCTCGATCTCCTTGAGCTCTGGGTAGGTAAAGACGATCTGCGTCTGCCTTTAGGTGGTGCATATTATTGCAAGTCAGCAGCTTACGGATTTTCCTGTCAATCTTCGTTATTTCGCTCATATTCCAGTTCAACACATTAAAGCTGTAAATACCAACAGGAATGGCTAAAGAATTTATTGCTAACACCTTGTTACGTGCATTTAATTCGAATTTTAGGACAGCCCAAACTCCTGTAACACTCCTTCCTGATCTCTTTCATACTAACATGTTATAATAATCATAATAATAATAATAATAATAATAATAAATGTCATTATTATTATTATTATTATTATTATTATTATTATTATTATTATTATTATTATTATTATTATTATTATTATTATTTACTTGAGGGTGGAGAAAGTTTTCCTCACTTTGTCAAACCGAAAGTCATCGAAAATGATTGGGCCATAATGCTGTTGAACGTAGATGGTATTTGCTGCCGGCGATGACGTTAGGAACCCTGTGCAGTTCCGGACATATGTATTCATGTGTTCTTCAACCTATGCGTTACATCTATAGTAGGCTATAAATTTGGCTTCTCTTGGGAAAACTTTACGGTCGAACATTGAACTGACGCGCGAAGTCCATGTTGGGAGTTATGAGCGACATTATTGTTACGATGTTGGTAACCATGAAAACCGACGTAATCGGCTCCTCATTAGAGTCTCGTATGTTCGTAACACGGAAAAAATTAATCATATTTAGGCGGCGAGCTGGTAGAAACGTTAACACGCCGGGCGAAGTGCTTAGCGGTATTTCGTCAGCCGCTACGTTCTGAGTTCAAATTCCGCCGAGGTTGACTTTGCCTTTCATCCTTTCGGGGGCGATGTAAGTACCAGTTGTGTTCCGGGGTCGATGTAATCGGCCTAATCCCTTGTCTGCCCTTGTTTTTCCCCTCTATGTTTAGCCCCTTGTGGGCAACAAAGAAATTAGGAAACAAATTAACCAAAGTAAATCGGATGCTTATAGTTGGGCGGTTTGATAAACAATTCCATGACGGTCAGCATCGTAGGGTGCTAGTCCGATGGTTTTATCAGAATGTTTGACAATAATCTACTACAAGCCATATCCCCTGGTGGATACTAACTGGAATGAGGTTTCGAGCAGGTAGGCCAGTTTCACATGAAAATAGGCTGATAGGAGCTATCCTTGAAAGGTCGGTATAACGTAAATACCGTTTTCGTTATTCATTATCTCCTTATCGTCGCTCCTCATTTCAATTTTCATCTGACAAAGAGAACAACGTCTGCATTTTATCTCTTTGTGGAAAGAGAACCTTCCACAGGGCAGAAGGACCAATTCCGTAATGGCGAAACGAACCACTGACTGGTTTGCAATAAATATAAGCTCTGCTTCATGTGACGAATGGTACTTTTATGCTCTGGTAAATATAAACATGAATGTAAACATGAAGCTATACACTTATAATAGGCTTCATTCGTCAGCGTTAATGTATATGATGTGCAAGTATGCAATCGTCCATCCATCCATCCATCCATCCATCCATACATACATACTTACATACACACACATACATACATACAAACGTACATAGATACATACACCTATCTATCTATCTATCTATCTATCTATCTATCTATCTATCTATCTATCTATCTATCTATCTATCTATCTATATATATATATATCTATCTGTCTGTCTGTCTGTCTGTCTGTATATCTGTCTGTCTGTCAGTCTATCTATCTATCTATCTATCTATCTATCTATCTATCTATCTATCTATCTATCTATCTATCTATCTATCTATCTGTCTTTCTGTCTGTATATCTGTCTGTCTGTATATCTGTCTGTCTGTCCGTCAGTCTATCTATCTATCTATCTATCTATCTATCTATCTATCTATCTATCTATCTATCTATCTATCTATCTATCTATCTACCTACCTATTTCTCTCTCTCTCCCTCTGTCTGTCTGTCAGTCTATCTATCTATCTACCTCCCTCCCTATCTATCTATCTATCTATCTATCTATCTATCTATCTATCTATCTATCTATCTATCTATCTATCTATCTATCTATTTATCTATATATCTGTCTGACTGTCTTTCTGTCTGTCTGCCAATCTACTTGTGTCTCTCTATCTCTATCTGTCTATCTATCCATGAATTTATCATTGAATGTATGTAAGTAGGTGTGCGTTTGTATGCATGTATATAAATGTATACGCATATGTATACACACACACACACACACACGTCTGTGTGTGTGTGTGTGTGCGTGTGGCGTTGTTGTGTTCGTGTATGCACCAGTTTGCATATACACGACGCATTATGCATGCCTCATCGCATGCTTATACACGATACTTGCACATACGCGTGTTCCGTATGTGCAAGTATGCTTGGATGACGAGTATGCTTGTTTGTATTTATGTATATTAGGTAATAAATATTTCAAAATGAAATGAATAAATAAGTAATTTATTCGTTCAGTAATCAATAGCGTAAACAAATAAAGACCACACACATATACACAAACATACACAAATAAAAAAATAAAACAGTCATAAAACAAACAGACAAGAAAAAAAACATTCGTGGAAAACCTGTAAGAGCGAAACCTTTTTATTTATGTTTTCAATTAAAACGAAAGGGGAAATTATCTATATATAACGGAAATTAAGCTTAATCCTACATTGTAAGCGATCATTAAATATATATTTAGTTTTTATATTTTTACGAGGTTCTTTTTTTGTTTCTTTTCCTATTAGTTTTTTTTATTGTTTTTGCTTTGTTTTCTTTCTTTGTTTTTTTTTTTACTAATAGATAATTTATTACAATTCTCTCTGGAAAGTACTCATCAAAAAGCTATAATTCTATTCTTATATTCCAAAGTCGAATGGTACGATGTGATGGAATTTTCTTCGCTTATTTTAAATAAATTAATGAAAGGATAAATAAATATATAAATAAATAAATAAATATACAAATAGATAAATAGATTAAATAAATAAATGCATAAGAATATATAAGTTAATTAAAAAAACCGAGCTCTACCAATACTTCTTCGGTTAACTTAAATATAGTGTGTGTTTTTTTGGTGCTTTAAATAAATAATATTACTAATACTGCAAACAGCAGCAGGAGTGTATAATAACACCAAAAATAACAACAATAAAAAGAACACGGAACAGTAAAGGAAAAATAAATTCAATCAGCTAAATTAAAAATAAAAAAAGACATTTTAATTTTCAAAAAATGAAGTAACGCCGTAAATGAAAGAGCAATGAGAATACACTCACTCACACTCACACACACACACACACACACACACACACACACACACACACACACACCACACACACACACACACACACACACATATATATATATATAAATACATGCATGTATTCATACATATATACACATTCCATGTATGTGCATATACGTATGCATGTATGTTGTTTATAATTCAATATGTGTGTATATATATATATATTATATATATAATATATATATTATATATATATATATATATATATATGTATATACATGCATATGTATATATATATATATATATATATATATATATATATATATATATATATATATGTATGTATGCATATATATATATATATGTATGTATATATATATTGATTAAGGCTTGAAAATTTTTACAAGAAATTTGCAGAATGTTATAACCAGAAGTTAAAAGAAAACTGTTGGTTGATTTAATATGATTAAAATATTTACTATAAATAACTCAATTCATTATCGCTCACCAGTTGTTCCTTATTAATTCATGCCTGATTCAACAGTTTTCTTTCGTTGACAGATAACATATTACAAACACATACACAGAAAGCATTCATATCCGCCATACATACGCACGACACATGCACAACACAGGTACAGACAGACGCATACACAACACGTACAAACACAGAAACACACATACACAACATGCATATACAATCACACTCACATATACACACACACATACAGAGTCACAAATATATTTTTACGTAGGCAGATACATCTGTATTTGTGTATACATATTTGCAGTTAATGAATTCTCATGTAGGCCAAGCGGGTACAAATTTTTGAAGGAACGGTAATATGTATGAGATCGATTCTAGTATTTGGTCCTTATTTCATACATTCTGAAGCAGAAACATGAAAGACTATCTTAGCAGTTCTATATTTAAGAGATGAGGAATTATGTACATTATTTACATTTAAGGGATATTTATCCTCATCTTGTTTGTTTCGGCTGATATACCCACGGGCATATGGCGTAGTGTTTAAGACAGCGGGCTACTAACCCCAAGATTTCGAGTTCGATTCCAGGCAGTGACCTGGATAATAATAATAATAATAATAATAATAATAATAATAATAATAATAATAATAACATCGTAGAATACCTTAGGAATGAGAATCCAGGTTCTCATTCGGAATCTTGGGGTTAGAAGCTTGCCCTCTTAACCACTACGCCATATACCCGTGGGTATATCAGCCGAAACGTTGTGTTAACAACAAACAAGATGAAGACAAATATCCGTCAAATGTAAATAATGTAAATAATGCATCTTAGCAGTATTTGAACTCATGCCCGGTGACCTACCTATTGCGCTCAATCTTATTGGTATAAGTCCACAGGAATGACAGTGCATCCAATCAAATTGGTATAAATCCCCATGAACATATTTCAGGCTTCTGATTCCTCTCGGAGTAGAGACCATCGACAATCTCGCTTCGTTAATTTCCCTCATGAGCTTTCCTCCCCAATTTCTCTCCTTCTCGATTATATCACTTCATTTTGCAGGTTATATCGCAAGGAGTATTTCACTCTCTCTTTTTAGGGTCTACCAGGTAACCAGATCTATGAGATTGCTTTGGTCTCTTCGTCAGTATGTCTGTAGCAGGTGCAGATTATTCACAATGTCAGGCAGTTAACTCCGTACCAAAATCCTAAAAAGAAGACCAGAGATACCTATTTCTTTATTACCCACAAGGGGCTAAACACAGAGGGGACAAACAAGGACAGACATAGGTATTAAGTCGATTACATCGACCCCAGTGCGTAACTGGTACTTAATTTATCGACCCCGAAAGGATGAAAGGCAAAGTCGACCTCGGCGGAATTTGAACTCACAACGTAACGCAGACGAAGTACCGCTAAGCATTTCGCCCGGCGCGCTAACGTTTCTGCCAGCTCGCCAGAGATACCGTTTGGTCTAGCATCTAGACTGTGATCTGTCCAGCATGATCGAATCTGATAGGGATGCATAGATGCACATAAACTCCCCAACTAGCGCATGGTGAAAATTCATGAAGAGAAAGAAACTTTTTACATGCGCAAGTATGGACATATGCAGTTATATGTATCAATTTTAATGATTTTCCCTGGACGACATCGATGGCATAGAGAGGAGATGCTGGTATGCATGGGTGACTCCACACACGACTTTGCCCGGACTTGTGCTTCGGAGGGAAACATTCTCAGGGCAATCTCTTGGTCATTCGTGACCAAAAGGGATCTTTAGAGAGTTCGAAAACAATTTTTTACTAGGATTTTAAATCAGCAACCGTGTACGTAGGCATGGTTGACTAGTTAAGAAAATTGCTTCTGAATCTTGAGGTTCAGGGTTTGATCTCTTAATATTGCATCTTGAGAAAGTTCCTTTAATGTAGCCCCGAATCGACCCAAGCTTTGTTATGGAAACTGGACAGAGAGAAACTGTGTGTAAGCCCGTCGGATTGATTTTATCTGTTATCCAAATGCCTAGAATTGTCACATAGTTTTCATTACGATAAGAGAGCTCGTGTCTATCGAATACTCATCCACTTCCTAATAAATGAACAAGTTAGATGTCCAGTTAATCGAACATCTGAATGCTCATCGTTGAAACCGACGAAGGATCCATCATAGTATCAACCTCAGTGTGCGATGGATTAACAAAATCGTTACAGCATCAGACAATATGTACTGCAGTATTTGATATGGTTCTTTATGCTCTTATTTCGAATCCCGCTGAGGTCAAATGCCTTTCATCTTCCTGGTTCGATAAAATAAATATCACTCAACAAATGGAGTCAATATAATCGACTGTTCATGCTGACCCAAACTTGTTGTTCTTGTGTCTATGCATGTATGTAATCATATTATTGATCACAGAAGATTGAAAAGCAAAGTCGAGTCCAACGTGATTTCATCTCAAAATTTGACTTTTAACTCATATTATATATACATATACGTATGCGTCTATGTGTGTATGCATGTGTGTATGCATATATAAATATGTGTATACCATTCATGCATACAAACATATATACATGAATACATGTACATGTGTGTGAGTGTGTGTGTGTGTATAAGTTTAAGCGTGCGTGTGTCTATGATCACATTTGTATAATGTGGAATGGGTGGAACGAGTGGAGAGAAACGATCCTAATTAGATGTGTACAATTCTGAACACGAATCAGTTTGATTTATTTTCATGTTTTGGCAAATAGTAAACTCGTGGTCTCGGTTTCAAATTTACACAAACCAAGCAAAATTCACAGACAGCATTGTAAAACAAAGGTATGTCAGTTTTTTTTTTTATTGTACCATAATCAATTCTCAAATCTTCTAGAATCTAAAGAAATGAACTGAAAAATTCATGTTTCACCAGTACTTACTTGGTGAAAATAAAACTTACAGTGGTTGAACAACCACCTGATATGTTCATTGACTTAACTATGCACATAATTACAGAGGCTGTTCATAACCATAATTATTCTTTGTCTCTTTATTTAACCACAGTTAAGGTTTTCACTATAGGTTATGCTGTTACTGCTTTTCAATTATAAATAAATGAAATGTGTCGCTTCTACGAATAAAAGGGAAAAGTAGAAGTAGCAAATATATAACGAGGTTGTAATGTTTCGCCAATTTTTAAGTTAAATTTTAAAACGGCTACATCTGGTTCACAAAGTCTTGATGTTTTATGCTCAAACTGGCCAGATCCTGCTTTTCACACTTACCCTACATTGTTATTCTAAAATGAAGATTGACATCATGGCAATCTCAAATCTACGAGATAAATGCGTGGTGGATTCCAAACAATGAGAATAAATAAGCTTTACATTGAACAGAGTAATCCGAATGCTACAGGATTAATGTCATTAGAAATCCAAAAGTGTCACAAATTGCATCGTGGGGTCAACTACATAACATACACCTTACTAAATGGGTTCAGTGGTGTGAGGTACACCCATATATATATAATATATATTAAGCGACTAGAATCTTTCGATCACCTCTGTCTACGCCGCATCCTTCGTGTCCGATGGCATCACTTTGTCTCCAACAATTCGGTGGGATACCAGTGCAGAATCACCTCCCTCCGACAAGTCATCCTAACGAGACGTCAGCGTTGGCTGGGTAATGCCCTCCGTCGTCAACCAGGAAAATTCATCTACGAAGCAATTGCCCCAGCTCCCTTTCAGGGTTGGCGAAAGCGATGTAGTGGACAACGAAAAACCTGGCTGACGACAGTCAAGGCTGATATGGAACCCAACCTAGGCCCCCATGTCTACGGCGTTCGCCGTGGTTGGAGATCACGCGGTCGTTAGCCTCAAGTAGCCAGGCTTGGTCGGCGTTTGTAAGAGATGCAGCATTGAGGATGAATGAAGCCCGCTCAACCCACCACGGGTGAATGCCAGAAGAAGAAGAAGAAGAAGAAGAAGAAGAAGAAGAAGAAGAAGAAGAAGAAGAAGAAGAAGAAGAAGAAGAAGAAGATATACCCTGATAATACCGGGTGGCAGAAACTTTAGGCAGGGCGTTTAAGGTCCATTTTGCTGTAGTAGTAGTAGTAGTAGTAGTAGTAGTAGCAGCAGCAGCAGCAGCAGTAGTAGCAGTAGTAGTAGTAGTAGTAGTAGTAGTAGTAGTAGTAGTAGTAGTAGTAGATGTTGTTGTCGTGGTATTTGTTGCTGTGTTGTTGTTTGGTCTGAGGTCATCTCTAATCGAGCAGGATAAGGATGGTCATGATGATGTTACTCATTATTGCGACAATAACGAAGATGGCGAAATCCGTGACGCTGCTGCTGCTGCTGCTGCTGCTTCTTCTTCTGAATCTGCTGCTGATGATGGGGAAGACACATTTGGCGTTGTTGTTGGTTGCAGTACTTATTGCAGCGAAGATGAGGACCAAGAGACGATGATGGTTTAGTTGCTGTTGCTGGTGCTGGTGATGGTAGTGATGATGATGATGACGATGATGATGATGATGATGATGATGATGATGATGATGATGATGATATGATGATGACGATGATAGGGTGATTATGATAATGCGTTCGATGATGACGACAATGATGATGATGGATGGAGGTGGTGGTGGTGATGATGATGATGTCGATGTTGATGATGATGTCGATGTTGATGATGATAGGGTGATGATGATAATGCGTGCGATGATGACAACAATGATGATGATGATAATGGATGGTGATGGTGATGGGGGTGCTGCTGATGATGATGATCATGGATGATGAAGATGATAATGCGGATGAGGATGATGATGATGATGATGATGTCGACGTTGATGATGATAGGGTGATGATGATAATGCGTGTGGTGATGACGACAATGATAATGATGATGAGGGATGGTGGTGGTGATGATGATGATCATGATGATGATGGATGATGATGATGATAATGAGGATGAAGATGATGATGATGATGTGGATGATTGCAATGGCGGTCAGTCATAAACTACGAGAAAGCAATTCCAACGTCACATGGTGTCCTGCAATCCAGCTTTGTTAGCTCAATTAATTACGCTTAATTTCAAGGCGTTTCACTACATGCGCACAGAACTGGTCCCTGCAATAAATAATGGCCATGTTAGAAAAGAAGAGAGAGAGAGAGAGAGAGAGAGAGAGAGAGAGAGAGAGAGAGAGAGAGAGAGAGAGAGAGAGAAAGAGAAATGGAGAGAGAGAGAGTGGCAGAGAGAAAGTGAGAGAGAGATGGACAGAAAGAGAGTGCAGGTGAGAGAGAGAAAGTGAAGAGTGGAAGAGAATGAAAATGCGTAAGTGCGTATATGCGAGAGAGGGCGTGTTACAAAGACGTAAAATAGAGAGAGAATGTAAAGACAGGGAGAGAATAATGAGAGATAGAAAAGAAATAAAGGGCTAGATGTATGTGTGTGTGTGTGTGTGTGTGTGAGAGAGAGAGAGAGAGAATGTATATGTGTGAGAGAAAAAGCAAGAGAGGAACGTGTGAGAAATAGAGGGAGAGCATGTGTTAGAACGGTAAAAGAAAGGTAAATGATAATAAGAGAATAATGAGAGTTAGAAAAATAATAGGTTAGAAAATGGAGAGCGAAAGAGAGAGAGAGAGTGAGAGAGAGAGGGGGGAGTGTATTTACATCATACAAAGAGAGAGGGGTGTATTTGTTAGAAGGACAAAGAAAGAGAGACGAAATAAAGAGAAATAGAGATTAATCAGAAGTTGAAAATAAAGGGTGTCAGGAGAGTATAAATGATAAAGGGAGATAACAATAATATAGAAAACAAGAAAAAATAAAATAACTGAGGATTTGAATGGTGGATGTTACTGTTGCTGGTTCGTTCCGAATCAGCGCTGATCGAGCAGATCTCTGGTCAGAAGATTCCAGGCATGACATTTCCGCCTTTGATGGAGGTTTCGCAGCTCTTTCTACCACATTGAGCGACCGAGTGCATGTTAGTCTGTTGGCTGGTTTTCGAGTACTTGCAAAGAAAGAGTACATTAATGGAAACACTCCGTCGGTTACGACGATGAGGGTTCCGGTTGATCCGAATCAGCGGAACAGCCTGCTCGTGAAATTAACGTGTAAGTGGCTGAGCACTCCACAGACACGTGCACCCTTAACGTAGTTCTCGGGGATATTCAGCGTGACACAGAGAGTGACAAGGCCGGCCCTTTGAAATACAGGTACAACAGAAACAGGAAGTAAGAGTGAGAGAAAGTTGTGGTGAAAGAGTACAGCAGGGATCACCACCATCCCCTGCCGGAGCCTCGTGGAGCTTTTTAGGTGTTTTCGCTCAATAAACACTCACAACGCCCGGTCTGGGAATCGAAACCGCGATCCTATGACCGCGAGTCCGCTGCCCTAACCACTGGGCCATTGCGCCTTCATAAAGAGTACATTAGTAATACATAATACAGTATAACAGGATTTTTATCCTTGGGTAGCAACAGTTATTTCCTATTTGCTCACCCCTAAAAAGTACGAAAAATGGCTAATATTTCTTTCAAATTTTGCTTTTGTTACATTTATTCAAACACCAAAGAATCCCTTTCAACATATGGCTATAAAGCTTCCTCACATGGCTATGATAGTTGCAGGAGTCCTTCACATGACCAGAAATGTACATATCGTCAGCTACTAAGAGACATGGTCAAGTTTTTAAGCAAGTCTGTGTTATTGAGCAGAATATTTGCTGTTGTGATATTTCTGCTTCAGTAATTCAGTGCTGAATCTACTTGAAATTTAATGGAACATAGGTAAGTTTCAAAACACAGATGCCCAAAGCACAAAAAGCAAAGTTTGAAGGGAATAGTAGTCATATCCTTTAATTTCTAGATAGAAGCAAATAGGAAATAACATTTACTGATCATAGAAGAAGAAAAAAACCTAAAACTTTTGTTAGTGTAACTGGGGTGGCAGATTTAAGGGAAAAGGAGAGGAGAGAAAGAGAGAAAGAAATGAAGAGCGCTAAAAGATGCATAGTGAGAGAGAGAGAGAGAGAGAGAGAGAGAGAGAGAGAGAGAATGAGGAAGTGGAGAAGAGCGCTAGCGAGAGAGAAAGTATGAGAAAGATAAATAGAGAGAGAGAGAAAGATAAATAATGCTAAAAGTCTGTGATTGCTTGTAGCTTTTCTGTAATTTAATACAGCCAAACCGGTGCATAATGGGAAAATACTCTGAACGTAAGGTACTCCTAAAATGTAAATGTAAACAGATTTCGCGCAAATCGGACCACGGATTCCTGAGATACGCATTTTTGGGGTTTGTTTCCACAAATTTAAGCAGTGAAACCTGGAGTTATTGCTCTTTACTATGAACATCTGGATAGTTTTGTTTGCGTGCATTTTGTCTGTAATTTGGGAAAATACTCTGAAAGTAAAGAGCCCCTGAAATGTGAATACAAACGGAATAAAACAAATTTCGCGTAAATCGGACCATGGTTTCCGGAGATACACGTTTTTTCGGGTATCTTGAACTATTGGTATCCAACGGGTCACGGGTAGTCTAATATGTATATATAAATCTCTGTCATGTTTGTCTATCCGTATGTAAAAGTGTGTGTGTGTGCGTGTGTGAGAGAAAGAGAAAGAGAGAGAGATGGGATGAAAGAGAAAAAGAGAGAAAAAGAGACAGAGGGAGATAGGGGGTAGGGAGAAGAAAGACGTCAGATTACCATTGTGGCAGAGAGATTTCTCCATCTTCCTCGATTGGAGAAATTAAATGGCTCTAGGACTAAGTAATAGAAGGGTACGCCAGAGTATGCGATGTTGTTTAACCCCAGGTCAATTCTGACTGCACATTTATATAATTAAAGATATTCCTGTCAATAACACACAGTCTTATTGAAATAAGCCTGGAGTGCTCTTGAAATTGAAGGGAGATGTTGTAGTTTGCTTTATCAGGTCAATCGAATACAGAGAGTCTTCGCTCCAGATTGACCGGCAGATATAGTGGGTATGTATGATTTGAGTAAGACGACAAGGGAGAGAAGTAAAGGTTTAATGAGTGAGGTGAGTTAGAATGTAAAAGGAGACAAGTGTTGTTGTTGTTGGCATCCTTTTTGTCTCGGGAGACAATGGAGTTGCGCATAAAATAATCTAGTCCGGCTTTTACTTTCATGTCCTAATACATCTCCTGCTGTGGCTGTGTAGTCCTACTCCGGACAAACACTCCCTCTGGCAGGTTCCTGGCTGGTCGTAATGTCATAGTTTCTTGTTGACGTCTTTTCTTGTCTTTCCATTTCTCCTCTCTCTCTCTGTCACTCCTTTGTGTTCCCTCTTTTACGGTCCGTCGCCAATCTCCACGGTTGCTGGCAACTGCTTCCCAGTTGCTAATGTTGATGTCGCAGGCCTTCATGTCCCTTTCGCAAGCATCCTTGTATGGTAAGAATGGTCTTCCCACAGACCTAGGGAAACAAGTATAGTTAAGGAAAATCAGTAGATTTAAAGAGAAAAATTATATGATCGATGAGAGAGAGAGAGAAGGAAACGTAGAGATAGAGATAATCTGTTATTCTTTTACTTGTTTCAGTCATTAGACTACGGCCATGCTGGAGCACCACCTTGAAGGGTTTTTAGTCGAACAAGTCGACCCTAGGACTTATTATTTTTAAAGCTGATTACTTATTCTATCGGTTTCTTTTGCGAACTGTAAGGTGACAGGGACGATAACACACCTACACCGGTTATCAAAGGGTTATGGGGAAGCAAACATAGACAAAGACACACACGCACGCACGCACGCACGCACGCACGCACGCACACCACACACACACACACACACACACACACACACACACGCACACATACACACATACGACGTGATTATTTCAGATTCCGTCTACCAAATACATTCATAAGGCTATTGTAGAAGTCACTTGCCCACGGTTTCACGCAGAGATACTGAACCCGGAACCATTCGGTTGGGCAGCAAGCTACTTACGACAGAGACACGCTTGATAAGTAAATGCATACATTGACAGATAGATAGATAGTTAAATAGATAGATGGTTAGATAGATAGTTAGATAGATAGATAGTTAGATTGATAGATAGATAGATAG
The DNA here is from genome assembly GCF_006345805.1 of Octopus sinensis. Classification (NCBI taxonomy): domain Eukaryota; kingdom Metazoa; phylum Mollusca; class Cephalopoda; order Octopoda; family Octopodidae; genus Octopus; species Octopus sinensis. The sequence goes on along the minus strand of NC_043012.1, from coordinate 52,639,551 downwards.
TTAAATAGATAGATATATAGTTATATAGATAGATACTTAGATAGATAGTTAGATTGATAGATAGTTAAATAGTTAGTTAGATAGTTAGTTAGATAGATAGTTAGATAGATAGGTAGTTAGATAGATAGTTAGATTGATAGAGAGATAGTTAGATAGTTAGATAGATTAGATAGATATATAGTTAAATAGAAAGGTAGTTAGATAGATAGTTAGATTGATATATATATATATAGTTAGATAGATAGGTACTTAGTTAGATAGATAGTTAGATTGATAGATAGATAGATAGATATATAGTTAGATAGATAGATAGTTAGATAGATAGATAGATATATAGTTAGATAGATAGGTAGTTAGATAGATAGTTAGTTAGATAGATAGATAGATAGATAGATAGATAGACAGATAGTGAAAGAGTGTATCAGATAGATAAGGAAGAGCAGAAAGAGTAACACACACACACACACGCACACACACACACACACACACACACGCACGCACACACACGCACACACACTCAGAGACAAACACCCACACACGCGCGCGCGAGAGAGCACGCTTGCAGAGTGGGTGCACAGTGAGAATGAGACTATTTGAGCTGTGCCATGTCAGTTGTGTTTAGGACAATTTATGACAGTGCAGTGTTGCAATGAGTGAGTTCCATTAATAACACCTGTAAAGGCCAAGTATTAACTCTACTGATCAATGGTTTGGCTTTGTTAATGAATGGTATCGGCTGATTCAGTTGGAACATATTTACAGTCAACATCCCCCAACAGAACACACGCTTAGCAATCGGCATTACTTTTACCACACACACACATCCTGACTCATAAACAAACAGGCACTGAAATATACAGGCACCCATACACGCTCACACACACATACTCATACGTACACACACCATACAGATGCACAACAATACGTACACACACACACATACAGATACACACTAACACATGCACAAATACACAGCACACAGACGCACAGCGAGACGTATTCGTGCAAACCCATATATAAATATACGTAACCGCACATGTATTGGATCTCCGAAAGGTAATCGATAATCCTGCAGCCCTGTAAGGGATAGATTGGCGGCTTGAATCCTGTCAGTCGTTGTGTTTTTGTTCTTTTTATTCATTCCAGTGCCCCACGATCACTACACACACCAAATATACAAACATGTAGGTAATACACTCTAGTGATTAACAACGCCTAAAAAAACCCTCTAATTTGGTGCAAATTTTAGCCTCGTTAACTCCGAAGCGCTCTCATACTCACTTTACATATACAACATGGCTAAACACTGCATCACGACAATTGCGGTTCCCTTTTAGCGCCAATAATACCTTTACACCTTGGTCACTTTCTATCTTTCTGCAGATCTCAGAATATATTACCCTTGCAGTATTGTTTACATATCTACAATGCTACTGCTTCGATGCATACGAAGAACAGTGATTAAAAAAACAGGCATTTCACTCATTTATAAATATTCACTCGCGAATACGACTCTGTCACAAATAAGACAAAGATTTTTTTCCATTTTAACTGCTTCTATTCTGAACTAGTTGGTTCTATGGCTCGTCAGATCAGCCCCACACTCTTAGTAATTCTCTTGCCAACTCTGGTGTTCTTCATCTCTCAGAATGTAACTTTGCCCATATTTCTTCTTTTAATACTACTACCTTATAAAAGCCCCAATACCACTAGCATATGTTTATCTTCAAGTAACAGGGATAGCAATTTGCACGTGTGAAAAGAGAAATTCAAGTGTATTCACATTACTATTCTCACTGGACTGGCAAAGAACATAAAAACTGCAGGTCAACCTTTGCAAATATGCTGCCAAAACCCAACGTTGTTTAGCCGTCTTAAAAATATTTCTCCACTGCAACGCATCACTCAAAATTTACAACTCCAAAAATTTCCAAATTTTTAGGTTCATCAACGGAAGTATAGCTTATTTCTATGTAGTAACAAGTTGTTATATAATGTTTGTAGAAAAACACATTCAAGTATCGCTAGATAACATATGATATGATGATTTAATTACAAAGGGGTGCCAACCATATATTTACCTAATATGTGGAATTTAACCATTTTTTTTTTCAGATTTTCAATATCAAAAATAACTACAGTGAATTATATCCACTGACAAGGATATATTACCTATCGTATATTAGCTATCATTATTCTTTGAACGAGCGAGGGAGACAAACCCGAATGCTTTTGGACTTAGCTTATTAAGATAAAATAGTCGCCTGCCGAATGAGAGAGTCTACTACTTAATCTTAAGTACTTTACACTGAAGATTTTCGTAAACTTTTAAAACCAAACCGAGCAAACTGGAGAGACAATAATATACGATAGGATATTATACGATTTTGTATAATATTTATCAGGTCATCCCATAAGTTCTGTCCGATTTTACCTTTTTTTAAATTGAATGAAATTTAATAGTATTTTAGAATGTCTAATGGAATTAAAAATTATTTTTATGCATTTGTGTACATTTAAAATAATTAAGTATTATTTTACAGAATAATAGAATTAAAATGTCTTTGATAAAAACCATTTCTAATATGGAAGTATCCAAAGAGCATTTAAGGCACATAATACTTTATGAGTACAAAAAAGGAAACTCTGCAGCCGAAACGACTCGAAACATACACTCAGTTTATGGGAAAAAATGATTGAATGAATGAACTTGCAGAAGATGGTTTGCAAAATTCAGTAATTGAAGATTTCAGCTTTGAAACTGAAGATCGAACAGGGCGTTCAGTTGAGTTTGCTAATAAGCACCTTGAAGCATTACTTGAAGAAAATCCTGCATTATCAGTTGAAGAATTGGCAATAAAGCTTAGTTAAAACCATACAACTGTTCATCGTTATCTTCAACAACCTGGAAAGGTTCCTAAACTTGGAAAATGGGTGCCCCGTGAATTGTCCAAAAGCAACCGCAAATACCGAGTTGACATCTGCTCTCCTCTCCATTCTCGCGAACTCATTTCACCCTTTTTGAATAGACTTGTGACTGGTGACGAAAAGTGGATCTTTTTTCGAAATGTTAAATGTCGTAAATAGTGGCTTGGTAAAAGGGAAAAAAACTCAACCACAACCGTGAAGGGAACTTCATGGGAAAAAGGTTCTTCTCTCTATCTGGTGGGATTGCAAAGGAGTAATTTACTTTGAATTGTTACCACCTAATGCAACAATCAATGCTCAAGTCTACTGTCAGTAATTAGAGCGTTTGAATCAAGCTTTGAAGAAAAAAAGACCCGCTTTAGTGAATCGAAAAGGTATGATGTTTCATCAGGGCAATGCGCGACCCCACACTGAAAATATCACATCATAGAAGATCGAAGATCTTGGTTGGAAAAAAAATTCCTCATCCACCTTATTCTCCCGACCATGCGCCTTCAGAATGCCATTTGTTTCGTAGTTTACAGAATCATTTGGGGGACATAACTTTCGCAAGCCAGGAGGAGGTCGAAACTGACATTTCAGAGTTCTTCGCTTTGAAACCAAAACCGTTTTACATTGATGGGATTAAAAAGCTTGTAAATAGATGGAAGGAAGTCATAGATGATCAGGGAAAGTACATTGATGATTAAATTTCAATTAAATATAACATTTGATCGCTTGTTTTCTTTATTCAAAATTCGGACAGAACTTATGGGATGACCTGGTGTTTTGTGTTTAAAGCATTAACATTTTGGCGGTTATGGTAAGCTTATACTTCCACAGTTGATTTTCATTATGAGTGAAATGGCTTCAGAAGTTATTTCCCATGCTTATCGGGGAACAAATGATATTAGACAGTAATTAATACCATTTAAAATATATAGGATATTACTTTTGGTATTTCTATGCTTGAAACATTAAGAATGCTTTTATTCACTTAACTATGAAAAAGTATTTATTTCAGTTATCTCAGAGAAAGGATAAAATGCAGATGAGTTCCGATATTTTTTTAAAGTATATTCTACAGTCAATTCAATTAACTTTTCACTCATTTTATATTAAATTAAAATAAATCCATAAACGAATTCGATGAACATTTTGACATACGAAATTCATTTTCTTTATATTTTATGAGGAACTAGTTATCCAGGTTTCAAGGTAGGTGTTTTAGTCGGCTGAGTTGTTATCAGCTAAATAATCTACTGCTGGTGAACAGAAAATCGCCACAGAACGAGTGGACATTAAAAAAAATCTTCAGAGGAAGAACTCTCGTAAAACAGTTGTTTCATCCCATCAGTTTCTTATTTCTTTATTGCCCACAAAGGGCTAAACACATAAGGACAGACAAAGGGATTAAGTCAATTACATCGACCCCAGTGCGTAACTGGTACTTAATTTATCGACCCCGAAAGGATGAAAGGCAAAGTCAACTTCGGCGGAATTTGAACTCAGAACGTGACGGCAGACGAAATACCTATTTCTTTACTACCCACAAGGGGCTAAACACAGAGGGGACAAACAAGGACAGATAAACGGATTAAGTCGATTATATCGACCCCAGTGCGTAACTGGTACTTAATTTATCGACCCCGAAAGGATGAAAGCCAAAGTCGACCTCGGCGGAATTTGAACTCAGAACATAATGGCAGACGAAATACGGCTACGCATTTCGCCCGGCGTGCTAACTTTTGTGCCAGCTCGCCGCCTTCATCCCATTAGTTTCTAACACTCTAAAGACGACGGGTCCACTTAGGTATTGACTCCTGCTGTTACTTAAATGCCACCTTCAATTGAGATTGAACTCGGAACTTTTGGAAGAGGTTATTGCTCGGCCACACAGGCCACCGCATGAAGTTGCATTGTCTCAAACTGGGTTATATTCTTCTTACATTTTTAGTGACGCTGTTGTATATCTTTTCAGTTCCATCTACCATTCCTTTTTTGTTCATTAATGCATTGAGCTTTTCTCAGTTATCTCTTACAAATAGTTCATGTTCGCTTTTCTTTTGACTTGATTCCGAGCTGACTAAGTAGTTGGTACGTCGACGCTGCGGTGAAACTTCGTGCGCCACCTCCTGTTGCTTTTACTGTAGTTATTTTACAACCTCACGGGGAGAAAAAAAGACGAGAAATACGCCAGTTCGAATTAATATTTGTGAATAGATAATTGGAATAAAATAAGTCAGACATGTATTTTAATGATACGTCTTGATTTTATAGATACAAAAATATTTACATAAAATTTAAATTCTGTGTCATAAAAGTAAAGAAAAAACTAAAGATTTTTATCAGATAAATATAAATCTACAGCTATTGTAGAATATATCGTATCACAAACTGCATAGAAATGTTTTCAAAATCTTGAATATTATACGAGAAGGAATGCTGTTCGCCAATGAACAGAACATATGGTTATATGGAAAAAGCAATAAGTAGTAACGTATAAAAATGCATTATACCATTCGTCCATATTCTGTTTCCTGTACATTGGTAGTTATTGTATTTACCTTTTAGTTTCCGTTTCCAGATCTATTTCACTGAAGAAAATAGTTTCGTCAGCATAATTGCACATAATTTTTACCGTTCTCAGCCTCTGCATAATCCATACATATATTTATATACCTCGTATATATTTTACTGTATGGAATTTTCTTGATTTCGTGTCCCACCTTACGTCATCTGTTCTTGTTACCGCTTCCAGATCCATTTTAGAAATATTAATTCGGCGCGATATTTACAACCACTTTTACTCTTCTTAGCCTTGATATATTCCATATGTGTATTTACTAGACCTAGTATTTATCCACTCTATTTATCAAATCTTGAATATGTACTCTGCTCTCCGTTAACCAGCCAATCTGCAATTATATTTTGTAAAGCTCAAATTATGTTCGGAAGAGCTGGAGAATAATAATGAAACCGTAAAGAAAGTAAAGCAGTTCGTGAGTTCATCTCTTTCCTCCTTTACTCTAAGTTAGGTTTATACTTATATATCTTCTATTATTTTTGTTTCATTCCATTTATTTTTGAAGGCTGTTTCTCTCTTGTACCTCTAGAAATGGAAAAGAGTGTCAGTGACCTGGTCATAGACATAGGACAAAATGACGCGACATTTAATAGCATATCGTATACTATTACAAAGTAAATGTTGTGACGCTTAATACCATAGTATATACTATTACAAAGTAAGACCCAGGTTAATTTAACGGTACGTACGTGTTTGGTATACATATGTTTGCTTCTCTGTGTGTGCATGTGTGTGTGTGTGTGTGTGTGCGAGAGAGAGAGAGAGAGAGAGGAGAGATAGAAATGAGAGAAAGAGTGTGCATGTGTATGTTGCTTTGTTTAAAACAATGAATGCCATGAATCCAAGAGGATAAAACTATTTTGTTTCAATTTCATATCCAATCACTTTGCAAAACATGTAAAACGTCTTCATGGCCTCACATAAACCCGCCCGCACAAGCACACACTCACACAAGTACATATAGACATGCATACATACTCATATATGTACGTGTGTTCATGTGAACGTATGTGATTGTGCACGCATGTTTGTGCACATACGTATGTCCATGTATGCGCATAGCTTTGTATATATGGATCTAAATACTCACGCGTATTTACACAAAATGTATGTATGTGTTTGTGTTAGTGTTTCGCTGAGGTGTTGCATGTTTTTGTTTTCAAATATATATTTTATATTTATATGTATGCACGTGAATATGTGTAACAGTTTATATGTAAGTATTGTTGTATGCACCTGTATTCGTGTATGTGAATATACGTGCCTCATTGTGTGTGTGTGTATGCGATTTTATTTTCTCTACTCTGTAGCTATCGTTGAACAGAAAGAAAAATATTATAAAACTAAATATAAACTTTAAAGGCGAAAAAAAAAAGGGAGTTATCTCACAGAAGGAAATGGAATCAACATTTCTAAATTGACTAACTTTGGTTTTCACAGAAATGAAAAACAATCATAAAATAAAATAAAATAGCAGTATCAATAACGAACGCGAAAATAGACAAAAAATAGAAAACACAAGGAAAAAAAACAATAACACAAAGCTAAAACATGCATGAGGAAAAGGATCTCCAATATCGAATGCAATACGCATTTCCGGTAACCCATCCAACAGACAAAATGGCAGCTACAGTAAATTGTGACTTTGGAGGTAAGAAAGTCGAGTAGATGATCTCAACTCAAAATCTTGGTTGTTCATTGAAGATAACCTCTGATCTCTTACCTTCTCAGTGTCTCATCATGTTTCTATAAGAGATGTGCTTTAGATCCAATATTTGTGGAACACAACAACTGGCGCCTCAAGACAAAGCCACTCACACACAAATGGACATTGGGCATACACACACACCACACACACACACACACACATATATATATATATAATATATATATATATATATATATATTTGCGTGTATGTGTGCATGTGTGTATGTATTTATGCATGCATATTTATGAATGAGTATATGTATATGTGTATATATATATATATATATATATATATATAAACATTTATCCATATATATATGTGTGTGTGTGTACAACTGTGTGTGTATGTATATATATGAATATATGTCTAGAAAAATATAGTTACGTATTTATACATGTACAAGTATAAAGCTGCGCACATATATACATATATTCACACACACACACACACACATATAGTTATGAATGCAGCTGCACTTTCCCCAGCTCCTCACACTTGCACTCACAACTACTCGCACACAAATACACACAACAAATGTCTATATGATATTACGATACATATGATCCGAACGTTCAAGAACGGTTTTACACAGACCAGACAAGACATCAGAACAGCATCAATTGTTCTATTGTTCTATACTTAACGTTTATCTTACATTTATATGTAAACACAATATCACTGAAATCTGAAATGACGTATCGTGTATATAAAATATTAGCATAAAATGCTCCTGTATGAACATATGCATTTACAATTAGCTACATAAATACATATCGTAGAAAAGCAAGGAATCAAGGAACATCAAGAATTCTTGATTATATGTTGAGTTCTTTATATATATATAATATATATATATATATATATATATATATATATACATACATATATATTTATATATATATACGTATATACATACACAACATATATGTATATAAATATATGTGTATATGTATACACATACATAAATGTGTATACACGCATATATACATACTTATAAATATATATATATATATATTTACATATATGTACAATCATACAAGCCTCCGTCTGGCTTTCTGACTACCAACTTACCTATTTACCAAACTACCTACCTACCTACCTACCCACCTATCCACCTACCTACCTACCTACTTACCTACCCACCTATCCACCTACCTACCTACCTACCTACCTACCTACCTACCTACCTACCTACCTACCTACCTACCTACCTATTTACCTTCCTATCTATCTATCTATCTATCTATCTATCTATCTATCTATCTATCTATCTATCTATTTATCTATCCATCTATATTAAATATAAGAAAGCTACCTCGAATATCTTGTTTTTATTTTTAAAAATGGAAAGAAATAATAGTGAAACGCATATAAATATATAGGAGGCCTTATATCCACACATTTCAAAAATACATATTTAGCCACCCTATATAGCTTTCAGCTAAATGGGGCGAGAATCAAATCGACTGATTTCGATTAAAAACTCGTCAGTCTTCGCTCACCCCGGTCTTACTAGCTACAGAAAGAAAGTAGCCCAGAGCTACTTTTGGAAAATGTAAGTAAAATAGTATCTAACATAATCTATATTGCGCAAGCTTATAAACTTTTCGGGTAGATATTACTGCAGTATCAATATAGCATTGTTATGAATAAATATGTATAAACAATTCATTAAAATTTATTTAATGAATATAGATATTCATTAACTTTAAGTAAAATCACGTATTTCTAACCGCTCGTTTTCAAAAATGTTTATGAATATGTTTCTCTCAAAAATCATGCAGATGTTTGATCGATAGATGGACAATTCGTCGACAGACAGGTGGCCAACAGACAACTTACAGATAGGAAAATTGTGTGGTATGGTGCAGAGTCCTGTTGCTAGACAAAGGGTGTTCCAGCAGCCACCCTCCTCCAGGCACTTGACGTAGGCCTCTGTGTTGAACCTGAGGCGAATTTTCTGTCGGCGAATTGTCTGTCGGCGAATTGTCTGTCGACGAATTATCTGTACACAGTTTGAACTCTTGAGCAAAACTTTACTTCCCGGGGTTTATGAAATAGGCTTTTCTCTGCTTTCCCTTTTTTGTGTCTATGATGCATTGTGTCTATGCTGTTTTATGCATTCCTGAATTCTTTTTGTGTACAAATCTGAAACTGAGTAAGGAGGTTTTAAATAACATTCATTTTTGTGTTCTTCATTGTACAATTTTGTTAAAGCTTAAAGAGTTCTTTTGGTGTAAATGGTTATTTCATAGTCTGTTGCTTTTTTTTTTATATTCTGTATAATATTGGAGCTCATGCTTGTAATTATTGGGAGCATATTAACTGATTTAGGATTGAGGATTTTGCTAGCACCGGTGCAACAAGCACCATACCATGCTACTTCTGAAATGGCAATCATGCAACACGTATGAATATTAGAAGTGGTTGTTTGCCAAAGTTTTATAAACAATTAAAAATATCTGAAGGCGAACCTTTCATCTACCGCAGATAATGAGGTAAATTCTGGAAAAGAAATGAACTGATAGAATACAATAAAAATTTTACTAACATTAAACAAAAAAGCTTCCTTTTTCATTTGATAATCCTGTTAAAAATGATTTTATCGGAGATCTGACATAGACGCCTGCTCATTTTAGCATAAAATCACAGTAGCAATGACGACGATGACGATGATAATGGTGATGATGATGATAATGATGGTAGTGGTGGTGATGTTGGTTCTGATGATAACAATCGGTTTGACCATGGAACAGAAGCTATCATTATGAATCAATATTAGAAGATTTTTATGGGATTTCTGCATGGAAACTGATCATGCTGGTGAAGCAACGAGACCAGATACGATCGTAGGGGACAGAAAGAACTAACACTATAAAACCCTTGTGCTTGACAATCTTATACGACAGAGAAGTGGATAACAGAAAAGTGAGAAATATCAGAATCTAGTCAGATCGACAAAGGGATTCTTAAGCAGCCCTTGTATCTCGCTATGGACAATAGTTCTTGTGCTAAATGGGTGTGTACAGGGATCAGTACCCAAAACTCTGCCTAAAAAGAATTGAGACAAGTATTGTCGACCTGAAGAAAAGTACCATTAAATATTCAGCAAAAATCCTCCTAAAAGTCCTTAAGTTTTGAGAAGACATGCCATAAGCAAAACTCAGTACTATACCTGTAAAAGTTAAATAAATTAGCTTGAAATATATTTTCTATAATAATAATAATAATAATAATAATAATAATAAATGCCCTGATGCAGTACCAGGCAGTGGCTCTCATGGCTTCTGATCTTAACTGATTGGAAGTGTTATCATGTACATTGTTTTGTCTTGGTATAAAAGATGGGCTACAGCAAATATTCTGCTCAATACCACAGATTTGCTTGTCAGTTGCTTGTCAGTTGCTTGTCAGTTGCTTGTCAGTTGCTTGACCTTAACCAGTTGAGCATGTCCCTTAGTGGCTGACGATATGTGCATCTCTGATCACGAGCAGAAGTAGTGGGGGAGCATCATAGCCATGTGTTGAGAGGGATTCTTTGGGGTTTGAATAATTCACCTCTGGAAACATGAGTGGTTCTTTCAACATCCTTAAACAACCCTTATTCAGGGACCTTTTGAGCGGGATGGGCTACTCAACCTGAAGAAAATTCTAACTGGGCCCCACCTGCAAGGTCATGTGCTGTTTATCTTGATATGAGATCACCATGTCGCGCACATATGGTTGTGATGCATGTGCCTGGTGTACCCTTATCAGACGGGTAGTCATGATGGGTATATTGGGCTTCGTATATTTTACCCCAGTGTCACTTTGATGGCATGCACTGCTCTCTCACTCAATAATAATAATAATAATAATAATATAATAATAATAATAATAACGACAATCCTTTCTACTGGAAGTATAAGGCTTCAAAAAAGGGGGAAGGGATTAAGTCGATTACATCGATCTCAGTGCGTAACTGGTACTTATTTAATCGACCACGCAA
>NC_043012.1:52618360-52623360 GCF_006345805.1 Octopus sinensis | reverse complement strand
GTCAAGCAGTGTGACAGAACCGTGAATCTTGTGGTTGAAAAGAAATCTTCTTACTAATCTCCCACGTCTATCTATCTATCTATCTATCTATCTATCTATCTATCTATCTATCTATCTATCTATCTATCTATCTATCTATCTATCTATCTATCTATCTATCTATCTATCTATCTAAGATACCTCAACACATACTTGATGACAAAAAAAGAGAACAATTGTATATAAAATAATAAACAACACAACTAAAAGTCCAGAAAAGCAAACACAGACAAAATCAAAAAATGCCTACGCCCCATATGGGGATACTATGAGTATGTAACTTGGTCGAACAAGTTTGCCCACGTACAGGTAGTTTTTCAAAATGAAGATATAGCAAAACAATTCTCAATGCTAACTCTTCATTCAGATGAGCTAACAATGATACCCAGTTACCTTGGCCAGAGGGTAAGAAAAGTCATTATCAATAATGTTCCTAAAATAGTAGAGATACAATGGATAACATCGGCCATATGCGTCGAAATGGAGGACATAAACTGGAGGACATAAACATCCTGCAAATCGCTGTTTCGGAACACAAGAACTGGGTGGGAAAGAGACTAGAGATTCTCCTCCACATAAACCAAGACGCCATTAACAAAATACTCACTCATATACATCTTGCGGAAGACCACAAGTTGTATGTAGTAGTCGAGGGCAGAAGGCCACGCTGCTATATATGCGGCAGTGAAGCACACCTCAAAAAGGAGTGCAAATCTGCCGCGAAACAACGACAATAACAACAACAGCCGCAGGAAAAACCAAAAAAGCCAGCGTTATTGCCCACACCACAGTATGGACGGCTAATCAAGCAGTTATATGCAGAAATGCATGAAAAGTAACAAAGAACGAACCAACCCAACCAAACAACACCACCACCTGCGCCAAGAACAGAATCAACACCACCAACAACAACTAAATCAATTCCAACACCAAGAACAACAACGAAGAAGACAAGCACCGAGGATGTAGAAGAGACAATTACCACACCAAACCCCAAGCAACACCCCCCCCCACGCACACCACAACAATATCTACAACCGCACAAACAGACCCAGATGCTTTGCCCTTACCCCCTTCTGATTCGTCACACTCTTCGTCAAACCATGAAAGTTCGACAGAATGGCAAAAAGAAAAAGATTAAAAAACCCAAACAAGAAAACTCAACCAAAGCAGGGAGATATCTGAACCCTGAAAGCTCCTTACACAACCAAACCAGCACAAACACCACAAAAACACACACTATGCTATCAGCGATAGACACCAAAGACTCAAAACTAATGGAGTACATCACAGCCCACACAAACATCTGTGAAGATGACCTCAAAACTAACAACCATCCACGCACTACACCACCGAAACACATCAAAATACTACACATCACCACACACTCAAAGCCCTCTTTCCAAATGCGGTTGGTGGGGGGTTCCAAAAATATCTCTCGAAAAAACTGTACAAAAACCTCCTCCAAGACACATCAAAGGACGAGGAAGCCAAAACTTTCGACACAAGTAAGTAACTCTCTGTACCTTCCTTTTGTGTTTTAAAGCACACACCCCAATAGAATCATGTTCAAGATTGGTTGTGTGAATGCGCGTGGCTTGGGGTCTCCTTGGAAACAAGGGTACCTCCTAAATGACATCAAGTCACACGATTTGGGAATCATAGCCATAAGTGAGACCAGATTCTACGAGCCACGGGCCCTAAAGTCCATGTTTGGAGGAACAGTTTAACATTTATTTTTCTCCCTGTCTGCCGAGGATGGGCGGTAGTGGCACCACGGTAATTTTCACAAGAGCCTGGATCTCGAAGTCAAGACGATATTCATAGACCCGGAGGGTAGACTGGTCGTTCTGGATGTCGACGGCAGCAATGGGTGCGCTTTTCGACTCGTATCAGTCTACGCACCGCCTTTAACAGGTCGGGCGGATTTCTTTCGACGTCTAGAAGTATTCCTGGGAACGTCTCGTCCTTTACTTTTAGTGGGGGGTTGGAATGCTACCTTGGACACGCATCTAGACTATGTGGGGAGAGACAAAAACAGAAGGGGATGCAAATGCCTCAGAGACCTGCTCAGACGATTCCAATTGTCTGACAGGTACCGACTCGATCACCCAAATGCACCAACGTGGACATGGAGCAACCGCAGTGGGTTGTCAAGATCGTATCTAGATAGGATACTGTGTAGGACAGTAGATAGGGATAACTTAGGATGTCCACAATTCCACACTGTCAGCTACACGGATCACAAATTCGTGACGTGTACGCTAGACTTAGATAAGGTACATAGACAAGGTCCCGGTTACTGGGAACTGAACGCATCTTTCCCGTCCAGACAGGTTTTCAGAGACAGAATCAACACGTTAGTAAAAAGAGCTTTAACGGGAGCCATCGTCAACAAAAAATGGTGGTTCGCCCTCAAGAGAGCAGTAAAAGCGGAAGCAATTAGATATAGCAAGGCACTAGCCGTAGATAGAAATAGAGTAGAGGGTGAGTTAGTTAAGAAGTTAGAAGAGGCAATAAGAAGCGGCATCACATCCGACGTTTTAGCGGCGATGTTGGCCCTTGACCAACACTTCAACGCCAAACACGAAGGGTGTGCTGTGAGGGTTAGGATGCATGCTCTAAGGATGGAAGGTGTTGGAGCCGTGAGGGAGGCCCGGGTGGCGGAGGCGCAGCAGGGCAACAAAGCCGCCATCTGGTCCCTTGTAGATGAACAAGGGCGCGAATTGCTCGAGCCCAGAAAGATGTGCGAGGCATTTCACCGGCAATTTGCCCGACTGTACGGAACGAGTGGCGAGCGTGAACGCAGGATGGACTTCAGTGCCTACCTGCACAGCCTACCACGACTCTCGGCAAGAGAGGCAGAGTGCTGCGAAGGTGCCATCACGGCGGCGGATGTGCGGGACGGAATGGCAGAATGCTCGAGAGACAAATCGCCGGGTTTGGATGGTCTGCCCTACGAGTTTTACGAGTATGCCAGACTTGTTTGGAGACGTCTAGGCAGCGGTATACTGCAACTGGCAGCAAAACGGGAGCATACCCGGTTTTGTGAGTCCAGGAGCCGTAACGCTGCTGAAGAAAGATCCGAACAAGGGGGACATTATAAATAACTTTAGGCCAATCACTCTGCTCAATGCAGACCTGAAAATTTTGAGAAAGGTGTTAGCCAAGAGGTTGGCGCTCGGCATCGATAAACTGGTCGACAAGGCACAAACGTCGGGCGGAGGTGGCGAACACGTACATCGCGTCCTTCATCTACTACCGCCTAACCGTCGTACCTTGTCCCGACCCTACCATCACCAAACTAGAATGCATTCTCTTCTGCTTCTTGTGGAAAGGATGCGTCCCGACGGTCAGGCGACCCATTTGCTGTCAACACCCGTTAAAAGGAGGGCTGGGCATGCCGTGGTTGATGATGCGCAGACACGCGCTGAGACTGCGACATCTCCGGCTCTATGTAGACGACGGTGAACAGGTGTGGTCGCCGTTTGTGAGGCACGCTTTCCCGCAGCTCGTCTCAATGACCGAACTGCAGTCGTGGATCAAAAAGAGGCCGAGGAAGGGTGAATGGCACCGCGAGTGTTGCGTTGCTCTCAAGCAACTCTGCCGTCCTGGGTCGACCTTGAGTGACTTCAACACAACCAAAGCATTCTATAGGGGAATAGTGGAGGGGCGGGTACGACGACGATCTTGGGGCAAACCTGGGTGCCGACGAGGAATACCTGACCCGCCTGTTTGAAACGACTTTCGGGCCGGGACCTATGGACAACTTCCAGAGATCCCTGGCCTGGCAGTGCTACCGAGAAGCGCTGCCCGTTCGGGATAAGCTCTACAGGCATGGCTCGAGAAACACCGGGCCGACCTGCCCGAGATGCGGGTAGAGCGACGAAACCGTTCTGCACGCAATCGTGCAGTGTCCAACAATCTCAGACCTGTGGGCTTATGTCGGACGACTGCTGTCACGTGTGGGACCTGTCGGTTTATCAGCCGAGTCTATCGTTAATATCGTCCCGCTTCCTTCCTCCAAACGGGAAGGAAGAGCTATTTTTATCATACTTGTGGCTATGGCGAAGGAATGTATCTGGTGGACGCGCCTGAAAGGATTAGAGACAAACACTTTCCTCTCTGGTCAATCTCTCATCAACTTCTTCAAGCATCACCTGAAGAGGAAAGTGAGAGTAGAGAGGCAAGTTTTGTCTAGTGAATGTTTTAAAAAACGATGGGTGAATGTAGCAATGATGGCACGTATGAATGACGAAACCACCTTGACTATGATCCTATGAACCGTAAAAATTGATACAGAGAGTTGCTTATTTGTAAAAATATATAACATGTGACTTCATTGACCGAGGTTAACGTGATCTTTTCCGTAGGCTTTTCTTTCCACGGGTAAACCACACCTGTCCTCCCCTTTACACTTTATATTGACATTTCTGTGATAACGATCCCTATTGATCGATTTTTTTTCGTTTTCCTTTTATTTGTTATCCCCCCCGACTTTTTCCCTCTTTCTTTCCTTTTACGATCCCTTTTGATCGAAAACCAAACCCCCTTTTTTATCCCCAAAAGAAAAGTTCTACCTTGTAATTTGTCCTGTCTGTGTGCAGCCCTGTGTGACTAATAAAGAAACATATCTATCTATCTATCTATCTATCTATCTATCTATCTATCTATCTATCTATCTATCTATCTATCTATCTATATATATATATATATCTATCTGACTATCTATCTGATTATATGTCTATCTATCTATCTGTCTATCTATCTATATGTCTATCTATCTAACTGTGAGTAAGCGTGTGTGTGTGTTGTGTGTGTGTGTGTGGGGTGTGAGTGTGTTTGTGTGTGTGTCTATGTATATGTCTATCTATCTATCTATCTATCTATCTATCTATCTATCTATCTATCTATCTATCTATCTATCTATCTATCTAACTGTCTATCTATCTATCTATCTA
>NC_043012.1:52608360-52613360 GCF_006345805.1 Octopus sinensis | reverse complement strand
ATCTATCTATATGCACATACATATACATATACGTTCATACATGTATGTGCATTCATCCCCCAATAGACATGCATGATCACTATGTTAACGCTCGCGTATTTGTGTATGTTTTTGTGCTTGTATGTGTGTATACATACACATATATATGTATGTGATCTTGCATTTGTGTGTGTGTTCGTGTATCAGTGCGTATATGTGCGTCTCTTTGCTTGTGCGTAAACATTTAGAAGTGAAGACTTAAAACGCAAAATATTCAAAAACTCAAAGTCTGCCGCGGTGTAAGCTGTTCCAAATATATGAATATATTTAGCTTCAAATTTCCTTCGTATTTACATTCTCATCTGCATGAGTATTAACATGCTTATTTATATTCTTATTAACATTCTCATTACCATTCCGATTTTTCAGCCCCTAAAGGTAACTCATACATTTAAAGACGTTGTACGAATATTGTTACGGAAATACAGTTACCATTTATAACTGAGAAATTTCTAATTAAATCGTTTATTATTCTTATCGAAAATATTGCAGACACTTGTTTTATCGTTCCCCGGGGAATGAAAGTTAAAGACGATAAGATTTGAATGTAGACTGACTGAACTAATGTTTTTCTATGTTTTGTGGTGTTTGTTTTAATGTGTCATCACCTTATTATTGCAGAGAACTTGGAGCACTTGTATGCATTCAATTATGACATATAAGGAGTTACGTTACGTGTATTACATAATACAATGTATTGTTCATCATATGATTCGTTATATATTCAGGATTTTTTTTTTACTTGCTTCAGTCATTTGACCGCAGCCATGTTAGAGCAACGCCTTGGAGGGTTTTAGTCACACAAATCGACGCCAGGACTTATTGTTTTTAAAGCTTAGTACCTATTCTATTGGTCTCTATTGCCTAGCTGCTAGATTACGGGAACGCAAACACACCAACACCGGTTGTCAAGCGGTGATGAGAGGACAAACACAGACAGAAAGAGATACACATACATACATACATATATACATATATGTATGTGTGTGTGTGTATACGACGGGCTTCTTTCAGTTTCCGTCTACCAAATCTAATCACAAGGCTTTGGTCGGCCTCAGCGATCTGACGAAATCTTTGGCAAAATGCTAAATCCTACGGATTTGATTAGAATAAGCACTAGTTGAGCGTTGGGGTTGATGTAATCGACTTAGTCCGTCTACCTTACTTGCTGGCCTTGTGCCATCATCTCAAATCAATATTTATTTACTATATATTAGGTTTTGATATCAAATTCCGTCGAGGTCGACTTAGCCTTTTATCCTTTTGAGGTCGATATAATAAGTACCAGTTGTGCACTAAGGTCGACCTAATCAACTTCCACGTTCCCTCGAAATTGCTGTCCCTGTCTCAAAATTTGAACCAATATTCATTCACTAAATAAGATGACAAACTAGTGGAAGTGTTGGCACGCCACACAATATGTTTAGCGTCATTTCGTCCGTATTACGTTCTGAATTCAAATTCCACCGAGGTCGACTTTCCCCTATTATCCTATCGAGGTCAACTAAACAAGTGCAAGCACTTGGATTGATGTAATCGATTTTACACTTCCCCTAAAATTGCTGGTCTTGTGCCAAAATATGAAACCAGTATTTGCTCATATTTTGCGCTTAAATGTATAACATTTAATCGCAATATATATTAGAGAATGTGTGTCATGTGTAATTTACTTATAATCATATTATATATGAACAATATGTTGACCAGGACGAAATATATTATGAACATAATATATAAATAAATAAAAATAAATAAATAAATGTGCCCTTTTAAAGCTTAGGTCGGCTCATGGGCCCGGTTTCCCGGTTTCAATGGCTTGTGTATTCCCCAGCTGGACGGGACGCCAGTCCGCCGCAGCGCTACTCCTTTTTTGCCAGCTGAGTGGACTGGAGCAACGTGAAATGAAATGCTTTGCTCAAGAACACAACGCGTTGCCCGGTCCAGGAATCGAAACCACAATCTTACGATCATGGTGCTGACACCTTAACCACTAAGCCACGCGCCTCCACATAATATATAAAGCAACACAATATCACAAGTAAGCATTACGTATCACAGTTCTGAACGTGCGCTGACTTCATATTAACTGTCAGCTCCTGTTTAAATAGTTAGCGAGATAGGCATAGCCAACGGAGATACGATCGTGGGGAGTAGGGTGCATGACGATCATGGTAAATCAGCATGTGGTATAGAAGTGGTTTGAAGCTCTTTAATAGTATACTGAATAATCTTCCAAATAGTGATGGTGATATCTGCACGATACTTGTCAATGCCAACGGTATATCTTCCGTGGCTGAGCTGAGAAAAAAACTGAAAGAAAATCTTTCGAAAACAAGGAAAGAATGTTGAACACATAAGCATCAAATCTGAAGGGCTCAAAATGATTGCCTAGAGGATATCTTATAAAACACATGCAATACATTACTAAGGAAGGACGACAATCAAGAACGGTAGAATACTTATTCAAAAATCAGTATCTTCTAGCAAGAACTGCAACTATCGTGGGATGAGAAGAGTACTATCTGTGTAAAGCTGCACAATCAGGTATAATCTGGTGATCCTCATTTGAATCAGTGTGGGACAAGCGGATAATCATGACGAAGAGAATGACCTTGGAGAACAGTAGAAGAGGTGAAGTGAAACAATCTCTCACTAATCTTGATATTTAACGACTTCTAGAAATTATTTGATTCACTTCTTCGGGGAAACTTGATCATGATCTTCAAGATCAGGCCTTCCCGCATTTCTTATAAGGCAAAAAGGCTTTGTACACCAAGCCTGTAGCTTGATTAATCCCATCGCATTGTGAAACCGATATCCTTGAGCTGCGACCTGGAGTACTACAAGATAATATACTGACACTCTTCGTGTTTGTCGTACTTTGGACCATACCCTCACCGTGTTTTAACTCATCACTGCACAAAAGAAATCCGGGAAGGGCTGATATGTGACGCTGACTGGTCTGGACTTTGTTACATTTTTGTCGGACGAAATCGCGAATGTGCAAACCCTCATGTTGAGAATAAAAACTGAGTGCAACAAAGTAAGTCGTGTTTCATTTTAATCTGAAGAAAGTGAAAGAAGTGGTATACATCATAGTAGTGTATCAGCGGATAAAGACTACTGAAGGAAACTTGTTCTATAGAATACGTAGTAAAATGCTCCGAGATCCTCGAATTCTTACGGTGGGATAAGAAAAGGAGATAATTGTGAACAAAAGCCTTGTTTGGAAAGTGCTCACCGATACGAAGAATATGTAAATTTGTAATCTCGCCAAAGAAGTCAAGAGAAGATTCTTAGAATTAATCTGACAGACGGCCTTCAGCCGCCACCTGGATGTAGAAATTGACCAATGAGCAACTGTACGGCAACCTGCCATTTTAGATGATGAACAAGAGAAATCTAAACAGCCTTACACAAGCGCATCCAGGACTCTGATGGAGAATAGTGTTGCGATTGCTGAGGGACTTATAATACTAATGACAGAATGGTATATTTGGAACTCTTATCAATGTTGTACGACGCAAATGCAGTTTATAGTCGACTGATAATGAGAGAAGTTGATATCTACACAATGCAGAACACTAAGTTAACAGTATATAAAAATGTAAATAGCATAATACAGATGTGTACATAGCATACCATAATTCTGTCTTGCTGCACATACTGCAGCTTATAATCAACATAAATGACATATTAGCAGGACATGTCATATATACATCGTGCAGAAAAATTATGCACAACAAATCATCGTTATTTACATACATCTTAGCACTTTCCTAAATTTTTTTCCCGCTTTCTGTTCGTTAATTTAATCAATAAGAATTTTTTTTTGTCATTTTCAAATGAAGACAACATATTGATATTGTTAGTAAGGAGACACTTAGAATATCCTCTGATCACTTAATCCTTACATACCGGAATCTTACGTATCTTCATTCAGAGTAATACAGATGCAGCAATTTGTAGAATTTATAATGCGCTTATTCGTCAGTTTGATGTGCAAGATAGCTCCAAGGAACGCAGACGTAGTTATGGCGTTTTCTTCACTCTCTTTAACGTTCGTTTCTCTTTTAAACTCACTTTATTTCTTCTATCTTTTTTCTGCTGGTATGAACTTTTCATTGCTTCAAGTAATATTACTAGCATTAATTTCTTTATTCAAACATCATTTCATTCCTAGAATCTTGCACTTATTCCTATTTTCTTTGCGATTCTCTTTATTTTTGCAATTGTCTCCTCCATTCGTTATGGTCTTTGATTGTATTTTTCCCTCTATCTCTTTCTCTCCACTCTCTTCTCAACGTACTCATTTCCTCCGGCATCTAAACCTCTAAATCGCTTGAGCACTTTTCTCCCTTAACTTATCAATTACCTTTTTTTTTTCTTTTGCTTTTAATTACACTCTCTCTTTCACTCTTTCTGTTTCTTTACTCCACCTCCCTCTCTCTCTCTCTCTGGTACAAACACATTTTCTTTATCTCCTTCACGTGTAATCTTACCGCCTCATATCTTTATTTTTTCATTCTGCAGCCTATGTCCATTATTCTGAAATCTTATACTAAACCAATCAATACACGTAGATTAGCGTCTTATAAACAGCCTGTCTATTCTCTTACTGTCCTTATCTTAAACCTACTGCTTCTCCAACGAATGGATTGATATATCATTCTGAAACTAGTCTTATTCTCCAGCTGTTACCTATTCGGTATTCATTTTGATATATCCGGCTGGTCAAGACAGAAATTCTTGGACAAAGCTCACCTTTTTTTTATGACTCTAAATATTGGTCATTACTCTTTACTGTCGTTTTATCCCACACAATTGACTTTCACTTTCACTTTCATTCCACCTCATCTATCTTTCCATAAAAGTCTTCTACATTTCGTCTTTGTTTTCTTTTTATATTTGACTGAAAAGAAAACAAAAAAGTGAAAATAATAATAATAATAATAATATAA
>NC_043012.1:52588360-52605860 GCF_006345805.1 Octopus sinensis | reverse complement strand
TCTACTGGTATTTAGTTTATCTACTACAGAAGGATGAAAGTAATGTCAACCCGGGCGGCATTTGAACTCACTATATATAAGTATTCTAAGTGTCTCCATGTGGTTGGTAAGCAAGCTTCTTACCACA
Organism: Octopus sinensis; assembly: GCF_006345805.1. Classification (NCBI taxonomy): domain Eukaryota; kingdom Metazoa; phylum Mollusca; class Cephalopoda; order Octopoda; family Octopodidae; genus Octopus; species Octopus sinensis. Next base: position 52,605,733 of record NC_043012.1, on the reverse strand, counting down.
CAGACACTCTTGCACCTATCTCTTTTAATAAAATGAAGAAAGCATTTTTTCCAGAAATAGATACTTTCATTTGTTTTACTTCATGAAATTTATTCCATAATTAATTACTTCGTAGTTATAATTATTAAAATTCAACTGAATCGTATTTAATCTATTCACACCTATTTCGTAAATTGTAAAATTATAGAATTCCAATGGAATGTATTTCAGTCCGGAGTGGATTTGTTACTATTTCTAATGTGCAATCAAATGTAAATTAGCATATAAAATAATGGATTAAGTAGATTAATTATACTACATAATATTACTCTTAAGTTTTAATTTCTCTTGAGTGTTTATGAAATAGGTGAGGCCGTATGGCTTGGTGCTTAGAATGTTGCCCTCTGGATCGCAGATAGTGCGTTGTGGTCTTGAACAAAATTCGTCATCGTTGCGATCACTTCGACACCTAACGTGTGGTACATGGTGAACCTGTTAAATATTTGACTCTACAAAATTGCAACATATAAGTATGCGTGTGTGTGTGTGTGTGTATATGTATATATGCTCATGAATATGTGTGTATAATATGTGTCTCTGTGTATATATACACAAATATATACACAAATGAAATGAAAATGAGCTCAAAGATGAATAAGGGCATATAAAATAAATTCTCGATTTATTGAAACTATCTCTGGTACCAACTTTAGATGAGATAACCTCAAGAATCAAGAATTCTCTTAAAAATTGATGCTATTAAGGAAAACACAGTCTGCTTGTCTTGAAAACAAGAGGGGCTATTGATATATTTCTGCCTCAAGAAGTCTCATCAGTACAGCAATTATCCTACTTTATCTTCAGAAAACAAGACTCTTAGATGTATACAGCAACAGAGTAGAATTCATTTATGACTTGTGCAAGCAATGACATGTCTATTTTGGAAAATCCTTTATTCCTGTGATTATCTACCCTTCTCATTTGGAATTTGTAGCAAGTAACTAATCTGTCCTTTTTAGACAAAGACAGTTTCTAGAGGTAACATCGGTTTGATTGAAAGGAGTGAGCTATTGTACAACAGACATACTTGATAACTATAAAGAAATCATTTGTGCAGGTTGTTCAGTAAGACATTGCAGAGCTGTCTTCCTGGACTACTAGGGACTACCATCATATGAAATAAGCAGTAATGTACTATTGTCCTGGTTGATTTTACATTTCCTTTACGACGTATACGGAATAAGCAGTAAAGCACTGCGGTGCTTTAACTAGCCAAATAAATAGCTATACAATCATCGAACATTAACAAGATTCTAAAACAAGCATATGTTGTTATTTAGTACGATAGCAGCCCTGATCGCGCAGGTCTATGATTCAAGAATTGTAAACTCTAATTACCTAATATGTGGAGGCGCAATGGCCCAGTGGTTAGGGCAGCGGACTCGCGGTCGGTGGATTGCGATTTCGATTCCCAGACTGGGCGTTGTGTGTGTGTTTATTCAGCGAAAACACCTAAAAGCTCCACGAGGCTCCGGCAGGGGTGGTGGCGACCCCTGTTGTACTCTTTCGCCCCAACTTTCTCTCACTCTCTCTTCCCGTTTCTTGAGTAACGCTGCGATGGACTGGCGTCCCGTTTAGCTGGGGGTGGGGAGTACATACGCCACAGAAACCGGGCCTATGAGACTGGCTAGGCTTGAAAAGGGCGACGTTTATCGTAATTATCTCATATATCTAAATGTATATCCTTTTAAAACTCTCGGCGTAAGATTTAGATGCAATTTCCAACAGATCGTGTGACAACATAGTGCATCCTTCAAAAGGTCGGGGATAAGCTTCGGCTTCAAGGAGTGGAGTGGTTTAAAGATTATTTCCTCCTAGATGCAATATTTTTCCATTAGACAACATTCATTGATAATTAGATATTTACTTTTGGTAACCGAGGTTAGTAGTACCCACACGGTACATTGCAATGATGTCTAGTTATATAGCGTTTTTTTTTTTAAATTATACCATTTAAAGCATTAGAAAATCGACTTGATAAGTCTTACTCGTATTTTTTATGCATAAGTATGATTAGATAAACAAGGTATATAATAATTTTCGATATTTATCGCATTTTGTTCTATTCAAGACAAAAATTAAGACAAAAATCTATTTTGGCTTAATTTTTGTCGGTCAAACGAACGAAAGCGCTAAAGAATTATTCAAAATTCTGACTGCTACCTTTTCTCAATATATATATATATGAATGGATGGATGTATTTGCAATGAGCTTCTATGCTGTCTGTCTACCAAATCCATTCACATGCCGTTAGTCAACCCCAGACTTGTAGTAGAGGTCACTTGACCAAGGTGCCGCGCCTTGACGCTGAACACGAAACCATGTGGTAACAAAATGAGCTTCTTAGATACAGAGTAATACCTGCACCTAAAATAACTAATTAAAAATATACAGGTAATATTGAGAGAAAGAGAGAGAGAGAGAGAGAGGAAGAGAGAGAGAGAGAGAGAGAGGAAGAGAGAGAGAGAGAAAGAGAGAGAGAGGCTGTGTACTGGTAGAATCGTTAGTACGTTGGGCAAAGTAGCCAGCGGTATTTTGTCCATCTTCCCGTTCTGAGTTCAAATACCACCGGGGTCGACTTTGCCTTTCATCTTTTCAGGGTCGATAAAATAAGCACCAGTTGAACACTGGGGTCGATGTAATCGACTTTTCTCCCTCCCCTAAATTGCTTGCATTGTGCCAAGATTTGAAATCAACATTTCTCCAGAGAAATATACATATAAATTTTAGAATCGCATGCAAACTGGGTTCACCGATAGTTTATTTCACTGTTTCACGTTGACCGTAATCACAAAAATGCTTCTAATTTATATCGAGATGCAAGAAGCAGTATCAAAACAGTATTGCAGGTTGGCTTGGCCAATATTTTACCCCTAATTACACAATGATATACATATACATACACTCCTAAACACACACACACACACACGCCTATATATATTTAAAAGAAAACCCAGCACATCAATCTAAAAAAAATATAATAATCATATCCGCTTCGTTTTACACGTTTACAACACGCCTGTCTTTCCATCTTTCAACTTACGACTTGCATCACGAGTGCTAGAAACTTCTGAAAGCTTTGAAGGGAAATCTTTAGTAAATTATAACATCATAAACATTTACTATATCTTTTAGTCGGCTTGTATCCTATGTTTTGTGTTCTTTTGAAACATTCTTTTATGTATATCTTTCGTATTATACAGAGAGTTCGGTCGGTTATCTTTCTGATAGACTAGTTATTATGATTTTAAGTGTAAGTGGACCACTTCAGAAGCGAAAATATCTGTTGTGAATAGGCGCTGTGAAACCTGGTTTTTAAGATGTTTTGTGATAATCAGAATAATATAAAAAAAAAAGAAAACAAAACAAAGAAGAAAGAAAGAAAAGAAGTAACTTGAAAGTTGAAACGATTATCTACTCTCACATGTTGCTGTTGTTGTTGTTGTTGTTGCTGCTGCTGTTGTTGTTTTATCCCAGTCGAATTAATATCTTTTAAATAAACGCAGTATTTTAAGATTCCAGCTGTGAGGAGAAAAATAGATTGTTTCGCGAAGTTTTTTTCTGTCTTTTTCTTCTTTATTCTACATTCATCGTGTTATTTACAATAGATATACTACATATACACACTCTATATACATAAAACATTCGTGCATACATACTTACGTATGGACATGCGCGCGCGCGCGTGTGCGTGTATATATATATACATATATATATATATACATATATATATATACATATATATATATATATATACATATATATATACATATATATATATATATACTATATATATATATACATATCTATATATATATACATACATACACACACACACATAATATATATATATATATATATATATATATATATATATATATAATATATATATATATATATTAGCTCTTATTCTATTCAGTGTTTTGAAATTATTTACATGAAACAATATAAAAACAAAGAAATACATACGTATATATATATATATATATTACATATATATATATATGCATATATATATATATAATATATATACATATTATATAAAATATATATACATATATATATATATATATATATATATAATATATATACATATATATATATATATATATATACATATATATATATATATACATATATATATATATATATATATTATATATATATATATATATATATGATGTGTTTATAAATAGACATATTTATCAAAATATCTATATATATGTACGTGCACGTGTGTTTATGTATACATGTATGTATATGTATGCACAAATATATATTTGGTTGCGGGAGAGTAAATCTTTCAACAATTAAAAGCTTAAAAAAATATCCCCATCAGTAACTCTATCGCATAGAACGTGCAATTGTTTAGAGAGAGAGAGAGAGAGAGATAGAGATAGAGATAGAGAGAGAGAGAGAGAGAGAGTTGGAGTGGCAAGAACAATAGTGCGCTGCCTTACGGAAGTATTTATTTACAAAACACGACGTTCTGAGTTCGAATTCTGCCGGAGTCGAATCCTAATAATTCTCTACCATATCGTTGTCAAACACCAAGCAGTCTCTACATGGTCCGTTGATCTTTTGGAATGAGGAACCAATACTTTCACATATCGCTCCCTGAGGTTTTTTAAAACGGGTGAAGTTCACGAAAGAAAGTGGACGAAATGGTCACAGATAGAAAAGCTTTGACCATCATCTTCAACATAAATGCAGATTTAGTTAATCAACAAAAGAACTGGAGGGAAGTGGACTTCGAATAAGAGAGATTGAAAAGGAAATACAGCAGGCTATTTTATTTAATGGAGTACCGATTTAGCCACCCCAAAGTGTATGAGCATTATATATTTCTTTACTACCCACAAGGGGCTAAACATAGAGAGGACAAACAAGGACAGACAAACGGATTAAGTCGATTATATCGATCCCAGTGCGTAACTGGTACTTAATTTATCGACCCCGAAAGGATGCAAGGCAAAGTCGACCTCGGCGGAATTTGAACCCAGAACGTAACGGCAGACGAAATACGGCATTTCGCCCGGCGTGCTAACGCTTCTGCCAGCTCGCCGCCTTGTGCATGCGCATTATAATTAACCCCTTACCCGGCAGAAACGAATATATTCGTTTTGACCGAAATCGTTTTTTTTCTATCTCTGGCGAGTTAACTCGTCAAAAGATAGACTCGCCAAAATCGACAGCAAACGAGTTCCTTCGTCTAAAAACGGGTTAACTCGTTTCTGTCCAAAGCGGTAATTTAAAATCAATATTATTGAATTAAAATTCATAATAAATAAGGTTTGAAATATACCTCGAAATCACAATTATATATACCTCGAAATCAAATCATAGTAAAATAAAACAATTAAAAAATATGTCTGAAAAAATACATTTATTTTCAAAATAATTGTTGGGTAAGGGGTTAAGTAATTTTCAAGGTAGTGGATTGACGGAAATGTTAGAGCATCGAGGCAACTGCATTGCAGCTTGTCTTCAGGCTTTTAATATTCTGAGTTCAAATTCTGCCCTAGTCATCCTGTATTTCATCTTTTCAGAGTCGATTAAATGAAGTAGCAGTGGAGTCCAAAGTTCGATGATATTGAACAGCTCCCTCAGTGAAATTGTTGGCTTTGTGTCTAAGATAGAAACAAGTAGAATTTCATGTAGAATTATCTAAAGCAACTTTTAAAGTTAAACTGGCACTGCGTCTGTTACGACGAGGATTTCCGTTGATCCGATTAACGGAACAGCCTGCTCATGCTATTAACGTGCAAATGGATGAGCACTCCAGAAACACGCGTACTATTCACGTAATGTTCAGGGAGATTCAGCATGTGACAAAGCTGGCCCTTTAAATTACGGGTACCACTTATTTTTGCCAGCTGAGTAAACTGGAGCAAAGTGAAATAAAGTACTGGGTTGTCCGATTTTTAAAAGAAAGAAAAAGGTCAATAAATACTTGCCATTACATTTTTAATCACCAAATCCTACCCATTTGGTCGGTTGTGTTTTTTTCGGCTCCTGAAAATTCGGTAAAAAAGAAGAAAAAGCGTTGTTGTTGTTGTGGAAATTCTGAACGGCGTTGATGCGGTTTCGCGTTTCGCTCGTTCGGCGGGTTACACTTTTTTCTGTTTTGGCGGCCGTTTTCGGTCTGTCAGACAGAAGGAAATGGACTATGAGTCTCTAACAGACTTGTCCACGACAGATGAGGAACTGGAACAGGCAATTGCAATGAAGCTGATGGAAGAAAAGGCTGGAGTTTTCGAGTCTTTATCAGACTTGCCTACGTCTGAGAAGGAGCTAGAAATGGCAGCAAGGAAATTGGAAGAGAAGCTGAGTTATACCTATGCCGGTGTAACCAAGAAGGCGGAAGAGAAAGGGGTCGACATGGCCAAGTTGCCAAGTTACCAGAAATACATGAAAAAGGAAAGCGGTGAGGTGGAACTATCACCGACACCCAGGAGAAAAGAATGGTATGATAAGAGGACCATTATTTACAGGGTGTTCGCAAACGAAAGGAAGAGGGTAGAAGTTGTAACCATGGAATGGATAGAGGAAGCCCTGCGACGAACTGAGGAGGAAATAAATTTTCTGACTCGAGGATCCAAGTACGGTACCGTAGTTGTGCATTTTAAAAGTGAGTCTGCAGCGAGGAAGATGGCGGCGAAGGCGGTGAAGTCAGAAAGGGTAACACTGTTACCTACGTATTTAAACAGAAGGATTACACGAATAAGGGTGGAAGGAGTGCCACCAAACGTGGAGGCAGAGTGGATTGTGGCGGCTGTGATCAGCGGCCACGAGGAGGAAGTAGATATTCTCCATGCCTCGGCTAAGTCCGAGGGCTGGAGAGGCGTAACAGTGGAGCTGAACGTACAGGCAGAGACCGAGGTACTGGTGGACCTGGCGGAAAGCATCAGATTGGGAGACGTGATCATGAGAGTGTGGGTGGAGGGCAGGGCTCCACGTTGTTACAAGTGTGGCCTGAGGGGTCACATAAGAGCCTTCTGCCCTCCCCCAGGGAAAGAAATGGATTTCGAACCACAGAGAGAGAAGCAGAAACCAGAGGAGAAGGAGACAGTAGAAGAGGAAGAGAATACACAGAAATGGAAGGAAGCTGGAAATAAGAGGAAGAGAAGAATACGAGGAAAAGAAAATAACATGGAACACCAATCTACCCCAAAACCACCCACACCCTCTGAGTCCCACCCTATCCCTGCAGACTGTGAACCCACCCGCTCCTCCCCAACAAGAAAACAAAAGAAAAAAAATAATACAGACAGACAAGAGATTGAATTCGATATCAGGCCGTACATTTGTACTATGACTGAACAGAAAGAAGTTAAAAGTCTAATGGAAGAGTATAAATGGTATGAAGTTGGTGAGACTCGGTATGCTGTGATTGAAAAGAAGAACATAGATGAGTTTATGGTGAGGTGTGAAAGGGAGAATTGGGAGGTGAAGGATATAAGAATGAGCGATGAATTCGTGGAAAATATGGATGAGTATTTCGGAGTAAGAATGGATATGGAATTTATTCGTATTGGCAAAGAACATTCAAGTGACGATGAAAAACAAAGGACAGGTAAGTGATGCTAACGGATGGGGCCGTTGGTATCGCTTTCATACTATCATTTTCTTTCACTTAACAATTCATTTTTCATAAATTTTAATTATAATGTTCTATGTCCCCATGTCTTTTGGTGTCCCCCTCTGTGTCGCCCCTAGTGGGTAATAAAGAATCACCACGACAGATGAGGAACTGGAACAGGCAATTACAATGAAGCTGATGGAAGAAAAGGCTGGAGTTTTCGAGTCTTTATCAGACTTGTCTACGTCTGAGAAGGAGCTAGAAATGGCAGCGAGGAAATTGGACGAGAAGCTGGGTTATACCTATGCCGGTGTAACCAAGAAGGCGGAAGAGAAAGGGGTCGACTTGGCCAAGCTACCAAGTTACCAGAAATACATGAAAAAGGAAAGCGGTGAGGTGGAACTATCACCGACACCCAGGAGAAAAGAATGGTATGATAAGAGGACCATTATTTACAGGGTGTTCGCAAACGAAAGGAGGAGGGTAGAAGTTGTAACCATGGAGTGGATAGAGGAAGCCCTGAGAAGAACTGAGGAGGAAATTAATTTTCTGACTCGAGGATCCAAGTATGGTACCGTAGTTGTACATTTTAAAAGTGAGTGTGCAGCGAGGAAGATGGCGGCGAAGGCGGTGAAGTCAGAAAAGGTAACACTTCTACCTACGTATTTGAATAGAAGGATTACACGTGTGAGGGTGGATGGAGTGCCACCAAACGTGGAGGCAGAGTGGATTGTGGCGGCTGTGATCAGCGGCCACGAGGACGAAGTGGATATTCTCCATGCCTCGGTTAAGTCCGAGGGCTGGAGAGGCGTAATAGTGGAGCTGAACGTACAGGCGGAGAACGAGGTATTGGTGGACCTGGCGGAAAGCATCAGATTGGGAGACGTGATCATGAGAGTGTGGGTGGAGGGCAGAGCTCCACGTTGTTACAAGTGTGGCCTGAGGGGTCACATAAGAGCCTTCTGCCCTCCCCCAGGGAAAGAAATGGATTCCGAACCAGAGAGAGAGAAGCAGAAACCAGAGGAGAAGGAGACAGTAGAAGAGGAAGAGAATACACAGAAATGGAAGGAAGCTGGAAATAAGAGGAAGAGAAGAATACGAGGAAAAGAAAATAACATGGAACACCAATCTACCCCAAAACCACCCACACCCTCTGAGTCCCACCCTATCCATGCAGAAATTGAACCCCCCCGCCCCCCCCCCCCCCCCCCAACAAGAAAACAAAAGAAAAAAATAATACAGACAGACAAGAGATTGAATTCGATATCAGGCCGTACATTTGTACTATGACTGAACAGAAAGAAGTTAAAAGTCTAATGGAAGAGTATAAATGGTATGAAGTTGGTGAGACTAGGTATGCTGTGATTGAAAAGAAGAACATAGATGAGTTTATGGTGAGGTGTGAAAGGGAGAATTGGGAGGTGAAAGATATAAGAATGAGCGATGAATTCGTGGAAAATATGGATGAGTATTTCGGAGTAAGAATGGATATGGAATTTATTCGTATTGGCAAAGAACATTCAAGTGACTATGAAAAACAAAGGACAGGTAAGTGATGCTAACGGACGGGGCCGTTAGTATCGCTTTCACATTATCATTTTCTTTCACTTAACAATTCATTTTTCATAAATTTTAATTATAATGTTCTATGTCCCCATGTCTTTTGGTGTCCCCATCTGTGTCGCCCCTAGTGGGTAATAAAGAATCACCAAATATGAACCATTTTGTTGCACAATTCATCTCCATCTTTCCTTTAACTTGAAAATACCCTCTTCCCAGAATTGAGGTGGTTTCATGGCAAAGAATTCATCAAGGTATCTTTTTACGTCATCCAAGGAATTGAGATTTTTACCATTAAGACTATTCTGCAGAGACCTGAATAAGTGGAAATCCGAAGGAACAATATCTGATGAATATGTAGGGTGGGGTAACACATCCCAGCTGTAGCAATTTTTGTCTGGTTCCTAAAGCACCAATTTCCGAAAATGAACTTCCTTATCTTCTATTTTAAAGGGTTACAGAATTAACATAGGTTATAGGAACATAAACCTTTTTCCACGAAAAGATAGTTGAAACTGTGCTCTAAATAGAGGTATAGTCAAATTCTATTTTATGGATTCAACCATGTTCTTAAAATAAGTCGAAAGTTAAGTTACTATAAATCGGCACGAACTTTCCGGGCAACCCAATATCTTGCTTAAGAACACAACGCACTGCTGGGAATCAAATTCACGACCTTACATTCTCGAGCTGAATTACCAGCAACTAAGCTATTTACTATAAACTGAAATGCTGTAAAGTATATGTTCCAATAGTTTCCGTTGTTTGAAAGATAAAGAGAAACACTTAAAGCGAAGTCAGAGCTAATTCAAGTCAACTTGGTTGATCTTAGCCACTATGAAAGAGCTTCTGTCGTTGGGTACCTCAGAGTAAGAGTAAAGGCAAAGCCAGTTCGCTCTAGAGACCAGCAGCCAGTTGCAAGAGATACGAAGAAAGTCACTGATGGTAAACTGATGTCTTTAACAGGGAATCAGTGCATTTGTAGGTTTGATTGATGACGGGCGGGTCTATGTTGAGTTTATATAAATTGTGGACCAGGTACTGTTACTTTTTGAATGTCGATCCACACTGTACACACCGGAGAGTGGTGTTGGCAGTTTAGTTGCTGAAGGTCCAACAATGAAGCAGATTAGGGTTACTAATAGCAAATGATTTTTGATCTGACTTGAAACAAGTAAATACTGGGTTGGCAGCATATAATTAATATGGCCAATGCTATTTTCAAACTATAACGATCCATTAGCCTAATGCCTGCGTCTAGTTTTCTGCTGAGCTGTTGTTCTTTCACTGCATGTGAGCCTCATAAAATACTAGGATCGAATTAATTGACGGATATTGTTGCCTCCCAGGCTTTTTCAAATAAGGGTTTACGGACGGGGGTCAGCCGCACAAAATTTTATTGCTTAAATGTATGGTCCGGGGAGATAAGCCAGCACATATGATGCGTTCCAGGAACTCAGTGGTGGAAGCCCTGCAAAATTGGGAACATGGAGAAAAAAATATCTAATTATTTCTAAACCTATACTCCTCCTCCGTTGCTCCGTTCCTCCGCCACCTCATCATTTCTCTCCAGCTCCTCTGCTCCTCAACCCTTCTCCTTTTCTCCCCCACACCCTACTGCTCTTCCTCCTCACCCCTCTTTCTCCCCACCTCCACTACCTCATTTCCTTACCTCCCCTCCTCTCCTCCTCCTCTTCTCCATCCACCCTCTTTTTCTTCTCTTTCCCCTCTTCTCCCTTCCGTTTCTTCACCTTTACTTTTCTTCCCAGGTCATCATCATCCTCATCATCATCACCATCATTTGTGGTTGTTGTGGTTGTTGTGGTTGTTGTGGCTGTGTTGCTGCTGCTGCTGCCATTACTGATGTTTTACTTGTCGTTGTCATTGTTGTTGTTGTTGGTGGTGGTGTTGGCGTTGGTGGTCGTCGTGTTGTACTCACACATTGTTTCGGTCTGAATGTTTTCCATTGTTATCTTTGTTGAGGTGTTTTCAAAGCTTTTCAGATGTCCATCGTCCGACTCCCAGATTATTAATGTCGACACTATATTTGATGGCTATTGTTGTTCTCGTTGTACGTGTTCGTGTTCGTGTTCTTCTTCTTCTTCTTCTTCTTCTTCTTTTTTTTTGGTAACTCTTTGATTAATAGGCTTCATGAAGCATATCAGGGATAAGTGTAAAGAACTACAATTTCTTTACAAGACTTATGATGCGGTGCAGACCATTTTTATTTTGTTGTTCTTCTCAACCAATCTCCAGTTTTTGCAAGTGTGGAAGAAGAAGGAACAAGAAGAAGAAGAAGAAAGAAGAAAGAAGAAGAAGAAGAAGAAGAAGAAGAAGAAGAAGAAAAAAAGAAGAAAGAGAAGAAAAGGAAGAAGAAGTGTAGAACAAAAACGAATGCGAAGAAATAAAGAAATCGTGTTGATGTTGTTCGTATGTGTCTTGAAATGGCATCTTGTTTCCAATGATGAACTGTTGCCTGGCCATCTGACAGAGAGGCAATAATTCTCTATTATACAACATAAATAGGTGTTAAAAAATAATGATGGAAGAGGATAAAAATTTAAAAAAAAGGAGAGAAAGTAAAAGTTAGAGAAAAAGTTAAAAGAAAAAATAATTAGAAAACACGAAGAAGAAAAAGAATTCCGAGAAGAAGAGAAAGAAGAAAAATGAAGATGGAAATGATAAAAACTTTTGAGTTTAGCACTTTATTTTGACGTTTTGCTGTTTGCCTTTCAACCTGACAATCGACCGTTGAATACTTAAGAAATATTTTCTCTCCTTTTTTTCACAAGGAATTTTACTCACACGTGTTGCTATTAAACCAATTAATTATTTGTAGAATATCTATGTTTTCATTATGAAATGAAAATGCTTTGTTTCCCCTTAATGAATCGCTGGTTTGAGACCGAGGAATTTTGTTTTCCGATTAAGTACTGCGAGTGTCGAGACCAATTTAATAAGACAAAACAACTTCTTTAAAATCTTCTGTACTTGTCTGAGTTGCATCCTCGCACAAACAATAATTAATTGAACTGAAATTATTCCTGGTTCAACTGGAAATCGAACGTGTTTTGTCGAGGTGTACTTGATCGACAGTTACAAATTCTCACTCAATGGTTATCACAGTGTCCGGATTTTTATAAAACATTTTTAAACGACTTTGAAAGGGTTCACTTACTCTGTAGCCTGTTTAACTGCATCATCGTTCGCTGTGCGTCTTTAATGGAAAAATCTAATCGGTTGCAAGCGTTTGTATCAGGTTTCTGTTTTGGGGGATATCATCTTCCTTGTTTGCCGCTCGTCTCCGTGGTTTTGTAAAGATTCATGAACCTCATGCCACTTACTAACTAAATGACAAATGCAGGAGACGAACGTCTTGCATATGATTTCCTATACAGGAAAGTAAAAAAAAAAAAGGATGGATGACGGAAAGAAGAAAGGGAGAAAGTGTTGCTCATATCAGACAATTGGCCTGAATCCATGTACCAGAGAGAATGCAGCCAAGGAATCGACGTACCGTGCATTAGTGTTAAATCGATTAAAGCGTTGCCTTTCATCCTTCCGGGGTCGATAAAATAAGTACTAGTTGAGCACTGAGAGTCGATGTAATCTACTTATCCCTCCCTTGCCAGGTCCCGCGTCAAAATTTAAAATCATTAACAAAAAACTGGCACAATCGTTAGCAACCCGGACAAAATGCTTAGCGGCATGTCGTCTATCTTTATGTTCTGAACTCAAATTTCCCCGCGGTCGACTTGGTCTTTCATCCTTTCGGGATCGATGAAGTAAGTAGCAGTTGAGCCCAAGGGTCGATGTAATTCCCAGAAATTTCAGTTTGTGACAATAGTCGAAAGGATCATTATTATTAATGAAAGTGTATAGAAGAACAAGAATGAGATTAAATCATAAATGTTTTAAGATAACCAGCTGACTTGAGAGAAATGGAAGAAAAAAAGACGAACAATTTTAACTGCAGTTTAGAGATGTCTTAATAAAATTGCTAATAAAGAAAGACTAGTTTAAAAACAGGTTAATTTAAACGTTGCTGTCAGGTAGTTTTAAATGCAAGACGGAATAATGAATGGAAGTTGTAACAAAGGAGGAAGATAAAATAGAGATGATTACATAAGTTAAAGTAAAATAAGGCGCTATAAAATGTAAAGTAATGACCAATCCTGATATATTCATGAAGTGGGCATTGAAGAAAATGCGAGAACAGATCCCGTTGCTTTAGATATCTTCAAGTATAACACACAATTTAGAGTTAATTTTAAGTATTAAACAGGCGTAAGATACAGCACAGTAAACAAGCGATACATAAGTGACAATAAAATGCATACACTAAAATTGTTTCTATCTATCTATCTATCTATCTATCTATCTATCTGTCTGTTTGTATGTATGTATGTATGTATGTATGTATGTATGTATGTATGTATGTATGTATGTAGTATGTATGTATGTATGCATGTATATATATATATATATATTATATATATATATATATCTGCATGCATGTATTGGATGATTCATTTATGGAGACTCACATACAACTCTTCAAGTTTCTGTATCGAAGATACGCTCATCACCTTATTTCTCCACCTGTCCTAAGCCCTGTGAGAAACAGTGTATCATTGAATAAATGTAGTCCTCTAATTCCAACGATATTGAAGTCTATCTCGTTTTCGTAACACGGTCTCTCACCCCCACCGTACATACACACACGCATATATATATATGTGTATATATATATATATATATATATATATATATAATATATATATATATATATATATATAACTTGCTACACTCATTGCACTTAAAGTGCACAGCCATCAGGGGATTTACTGAATCATATGTTCCCGTGTAATTTTATTATTTCGTTCAGGTACTTATTTTTCTATCACTACTTGCCCAAGATACAAGACATATAGGCATGAAAATATGCTGCACCGTTTCTAAATTGGTGTAAACAGAGACACAGATACACTCATACACCATGCGCACGTACACATACACATATATATATCTCCGCACATATATATCTATATGTTGATGTACGAAAGTTGAAGAAATAGGAAAGTCGTTAGAACCACGCACAAAATGTACAGGGTCTTGCCGATAAATTGAGACAATTTTTACGATGCATAAAACTAGTTATAAATTCTAAAGTAATGATAGTAGACAGATATAATTTTAATGTAACATTTATTGCCATGAAAATATTTATCACGCAATATGGATCCTTTTGGGCAATTACTGCCCCAAACGAGAACGAAATTTGGTTACACCTGCCGCAACCTCCGCGATTTTGATTTTGCGTGTCGCACGCACGATACAGGCCTTCAAACTGTTGACTCTCGCGTGTGGTGAAGCATTGGTCTTTGCTTGAAGTATGTCCCATAAAAAGTAATTGCGAAGGTTGAGGTCTGGGCTATTACTGGACAAGATGTTGGCCCTCACAAAAAAAAAATGGCACCTTCTCACCAAGGAAGTCTTGTGTTGCTTTTGACCCTTGGCGTGGTGCAGAATCCTGGATAAGCACCACATTTTCAAACCCTAACTTTTGCCCCACCTAATGTAACAGAGAGTTCTTCAGGATGTTCAAATACACCTTTCTGTCGATTTTCAAGCCAGACTCAATAAAGTGTGGATCCATGATACTTCAATGATTCGCCACGGCTCCAAATACCATCGCAGAAGCAGGATTCTTAGTCTCAAATACAGTGGGGAGGTCAGAAGGGTTGTATGCAGCGGGAAACTTCGGATTACGCTTGGAAACACTTCAAATCTTGTGTTCTGTTTTCTATCAATCTTTCCCTCTTCTTTAAACTGCTTATACACACGATAAACTGTTGCTTTTGGAAGTTTCGTCAACTCAAGGTTTTTATTGACAATGTGCCCAACGGGCGCCAAATCATCAATGGCGGAACGATTCTGTTGTAACTTTACTTTCTGTTGCCTAATCGGTTCGCTATTTACCTGAAATATAAAGTGGAGCATTAAATTTTCAAGCAAGCAAGGTTTTGTCACATACTGAAATGTCAAACCCACTAAGTCAACTGCTTAAAATTGGTCTCAATTTATCTGCAAGACTGTTTATGCTTTAGTCATTCCTATTTCTTCTCGCTTCTTGTGTTGTGAGTTAAAAATCCACCAGCACCTTTGCCTTTCATCCTTCTGCGTTCGATAAACACTGAACCACTTAAAGGCGATGGACTAGCAGAAACAGGATGACGTTGGGATGGTTGAGTTACCGTATGTCTTTTGGCGCTTTGCTCGCTCAAGTCCAATCTCACTGTGGCCGAATTGGGTGGTAGATATCATTGCTAGGTAGCTTGATATGTAGGTAAGAGTAAAGAGAATTAATTGTTTTCGTTTTTTGTTTGTTTTCTGAAGAATAAATTTTATCAGGAGCTGAAAATCTCTCTCTAACTCACCTGTTCAATTTCTGTCTCTTTCTGTCTATGTATACGTGTTGAAATAGAGAGGAAAGAGATGAAGGGAGAAAGAGAGAGATAGGATCATGAGTGTGGAGCTAGAAACAGCGAGTGAGGTAAATAGTCAAACAGCCGTATAGACAGACTGATAAACAGACGGATAGTGAGATACTGAGACAGAGAAAAAGAAGGAGAGAGGGGAATGGAAGAAAAAGAGAGAGAGAGAGAGAGAGAATGAGGGTAAACGGGAGAGAGAGGTAGAGAAAAGAGGAGAGAGACGGTGAGCGACAGAGGGAGAAGCTGGTTTATGGACAGATAAAAATATATGGGGAAGCACAGAGATTGTTCCTCTGTTGGTTCCCTGTAAAATTCGTAGTTGTGAAGTCCAAACGAGATATGATAGAATAAAACAATGAAGGCGTTCCAGTCGTGGCAATCTCGAATCTTTATATATGAACAACTATTTCATTGGATGTAAGCCTATATTCAGAGAATATGTGTTAAGATGCCTCTTGAACAATCGTGTCTACCATTATAAGATTCTATCTCACGCTCTCCTCTGCCACTTTTTGTCTCATATATATACATACACACATGCATGCATACAAACATGCACACGCACACACGACACACACACAGAGTTTATATATGGCTATATACATAATTATATACAGCAGGTATCAAATTATATATATAGATGTATAAATATATCGATTTATATACGCATATACAATATTACGTAGGCATATATGTTTATATACATATATGTGTAGGTGTTTCGCCCTCTCTTTCTTCTCCCCTCTCTCTCTGTATATATATATTATACACATATATATATATATATATATATATATATTTATATATATATATATATATATATATATATACATACATACATACATACATATATATGTATATATATATATATATTATATATATATAGATATAGTATATATATATCTATATATATATAATATATATTATAGTATGATAATTATAGAAGAAATCAATCTGAAATAGACAATTGATAATTTGTCTGTAATTATAATTGAAGACAAATATGATAGGAAATAAACCCCCCACTGATAATTAGAGACAAAATTTATGTAAAATAGTTAGACCACCGTTAATTATAGACAAATGTGATACGAAATAGTTATATAACCGTTAATTAGAGATACATTATTGCAAGATATAAGACAAGTGATAATCAGAGGAAAATGCGTCGTGAAATGGTTTAAAATCTACTAATTAATGCACACTCTACGCTGAACATGATGTACGTTAACGAAATTATAGAAAACGCGCTAAACATCATATAATCAGATAAATGTTTTATTATCCATCTCGTGATCATTTTTAAAAATCTTCATTAATATCCGTCTCTAGTTTCGAAATTCTCTTCTCTCATACGCGGAGCTACGGGGGCAGCACTATTTTGAAGGTCGATAACGAGGATGATATAGCTATAGAATCATTAAGGGACAAATCTCTTTATCACGACTAATTAATACATATATCACATTGGAGGTGATACGGTTTCAAATCTACAGACAACGCAGTAAATATCATTATATTTACTGCATTATTTATTACGTATTCTGTGACGATTTTTAAACCTTCATAAATATCTGTTGTTAGTTTCGAAACTCTCGTTGCTCATTAGCCGGGCCACTATAGCAGCAGTACTTTGAGGTTCTATAACAAAGATGATAAAACTGTTTGATGAAATTTGGATAAATCACTTTGTT
>NC_043012.1:52580860-52583360 GCF_006345805.1 Octopus sinensis | reverse complement strand
GAAACAATGGCTGTGTTGCTGAAAACATTGCTTAACGAGTTAAATCACGTTGTGTTGCTTTTCAATACCAGTAATGTTTAATTCAACGAATGTCTGGTAAGCAGAATATTATATGTTGTTGCGAAGAAGACGTAGAGAAATCATTCTAATTATTCGATATTGACTTGTAAGTGACAAACGCAAGGAATAGTAACAGGAAGAGCGGAGAGGAGAGACAGAGAGACAAACAGATAGACAGACAGACTGATAGATAGATAGATAGATAGATAGATAGATAGATAGATAGATCGATAGATAGATAGATAGATAGATAGATAGATCGATAGATAGATAGATAGATAGATAGATAGATAGATAGATAGATAGATAGATAGATCGATAGATAGATCGATAGATAGATAGATCGATAGATAGATAGATAGATCAATAAATAGACAGACAGACAAATAGATAGATAGACAGACAGATAGATAGATAGATAGATAGATAGATAGATAGATAGATAGATAGATAGATAAATAGACAGGCAGACAGAGAGACAGACAGATAGACAATCAGATAGATAGTTAGATAGATAGATAGATAAATAGATAGATAGATAGATAGATAGACAGACACATATATAGATAGACAGACAGACAAATAGATAGGTAGATAGATAGATAGATGGGTAAATAGGTAGATAGACAGAGGGAAAGAGTGAGAGTAAGTCAGTGTGAGTGAGTGAGTGTATGGGAGACAGAATGTGTGTGTATCAGAAGAGAAAGATAATGAGTGTATGGGAAAAAGAACGTATGTGTGTGTGTGCGCGTGTGTGTATGTGAGAGAGAGGGAAGGAGAGGGAGAAAGAGTGAGAGAGAAAAAGAGAGAGTGTTGGGTAGAATGATGGGAGTAGGTAAGTGAGAAGTGATTGCTGGAAGGCGTGAGGGAGTGAGAAAAAGAGAGAGAGTGAGAGTTTATTAGGGGGAATCAGGGAGAGGAATTGAGAGAATAAGAGAGAAGAGGGGGAGAGATAGACTGAGGATGCAGGAGAGAATGAATGGGAGTGAGAGAGAGAGATGCATAGAGTGAAAGGAGGAGGGTAATTAGACGCTTGCATGTAGGAGAGCGTGAGAAAACCAGAGAGAAAGGAAGAGGGAGGTGTGAGGTAAGACGTGAATATGGTGAGAGGGAAGAAGGAATATAATAATAATACGTGTGTGTGTGTGCGAGAGTGGGAGGGAAAGAGAGGGAAAGAAAGCGCGGGTGGAAGATAGAGTAAGAGAGTAATACAAACAGGTCGAGAGTGATAGGGAGAAAAGAGACAGAGAAGGATAATAGTGAGTAAAGGGAGGGTGAGGAGGAAGTTAGCGGTAATATGGAGTGAAATTATGTATGTGCTTGTGTGTATGCTTGTGTGTGTGTATGTGAGAGAGAGGGAAGGGAGGGAGAAAGAGTGAGAGAGAAAAAGAGAGAGTGTTGGGTAGAATGATGGGAGTAGGTAAGTGAGAAGTGATTGCTGGAAGGCGTGAGGGAGTGAGAAAAGAGAGAGAGTGAGAGTTTATTAGGGGGAATCAGGGAGAGGAATTGAGAGAATAAGAGAGAAGTGGGGGAGAGATAGACTGAGGATGCAGGAGAGAAGGAATGGGAGTGAGAGAGAGAGAGAGATGCATTGAGTGAAAGGAGGAGGGTAATTAGACGCTTGCATGTAGGAGAGCGTGAGAAAACCAGAGAGAAAGGAAGAGGGAGGTGTGAGGTAAGATGTGAATATGGTGAGAGGGAAGGGGGAATATGATAATAATACGTGTGTGTGTGTGTGTGCGAGAGTGGGAGGGAAAGAGAGGGAAAGAAAGCGCGGGTGGAAGATAGAGTAAGAGAGTAATACAAAAAGGTCGAGAGTGATAGGGAGAAAAGAGACAGAGAAGGATAATAGTGAGTAAAGGGAGGGTGAGGAGGAAGTTAGCGGTAATATGGAGTGAAATTATGTATGTGCTTGTGTGTATGCTTGTGTGTGTATGTGTGTGTGTGAAAGAGAGAGAGAGAGAGAGAGAGAGAGAGAGAAATGACAAAAAACAGAGGTGATCAAAGAAGAAAGAAATATATAGAAATATATATATATATATATATATATATATATATATATACGTGTGTATGATAATCTGTTTGTATGAATGTATATATGTATTCACACACGCACACACATAATGCAAATATGCACATACACGTTCACGCGTGCACACACAAGTATTGGAGGATGGGATGCAGTATGTAAGAGATGTAAATATAAGGGATCAGAATTGTAGACATTATGGAGTAACAGAGGAAGAGAGAGAGAGAGAGAAAGAGAGAGAGAGAGAGAGAGAAAGATTGTGGTACTAAACGAAGAAAATAAAATAAAGACAAAATGAGAATAAATAATAGACAAGAAAAATAAAGCAATTTTAAAATTGAAAAAAAAAGAGAAAAAATGTAAACAACAGATGAAAAAATAAAGTAGAATATAAAATCAAATAAAGAGGTT
>NC_043012.1:52558360-52578360 GCF_006345805.1 Octopus sinensis | reverse complement strand
TGTGTGTTTCAGGTGATATATGGTATCAGTCTGACTATAACTTTCTCCCAATTAGTTACAAAACATCAGAAAAAGACATTTTACTGAGGATTTTTGTCCAAAAAGAAAAAAAAAATGCTCGATTTTTCTCTTGTCATCGGGCTTCTTGACTGACGAACTAAATAAATACTTTGGAAGATTAAAGGGAAACTCTAACGAACACAGACAGTAAACCGGTTTCGATATTCGGTTGAAGCAACAATTTTAGGTTGAAGTGCTACGCTGTTAAAAAAAGTACGATTATGGTGGTGCCATGAAGTAAACATGCTTCAGATACACCCGTTTATTCATACCACAGTAAGTGAGATGAAATATGTCATAAATAACAGTGACAAACGAAAAATACACCTCTGTTATTTGTTGTTGACAAACAGTGGCAGTAATTTTATTCAGCTGAATATATGTCATTGATTGGTTGAAATTACCGAAATATGACAACTTTAACACGAAATAACCTCGTAAATATAAACTTTTCTCAAAAACGCTAAGACTAAAATATGTTTTATATGACACATTCTACCAGTATATGAAGTTTGAAAGTGTTTAGCTACAAAAAATTAATTTCTCGATCTGCCGTTCAAAGGGAAAAGATCCCTTTCAACAACAGGATCCATGCTTAATCACAAGAATGTGTCATCTTTAACTAATTGAGTCAATTCATAAAGACGGTCAAGGTGGCAAACAGGCAGAGTCATTGTACGTCGGACTGAACGTCTCACCGCCAGTTCAGTTCTCATTGAAGTGAAGCAGGCGTTTTGTCTTTTGAAAGTAATGAACCAATCCTTGGCATAGAATTGGCAGAATTATAAACAAAAGCATTGGATACTCTTACAGTATTTGCTCCGTCTCGGCGCGTTCTCAGTTCGTTCCCTACCAACACAGTTTACTTGGGTGATACGCTTAATCAGTCTGACTTTGAACTCAGAATGCAAGAATGAGTACAATTAAGTATTTCAACTGATGCTCCAATGACTGACAATATGCTATCTGCTTAAATATTAAAATTAGTAGTACTAAGGCTTAAAGTTTTATGCTTTACTTCTCTGCGCCTGTCCTTGCATATCGACAGATGTGTTCGACCGCTCAAGAAACGCCGAGAAGCATAAAACCATGGATAGTTTTAGTGTTGGGACACCTAACCTGATATATTGGCCGAAAGAATCATCTATCGATGATCAGATGGATCAACAGAGTATATTCCTCAATTATTTTTAGTTTGGGCAAGGGGGTTAACAGGGGATAATATTTAGGGTGAAAATTCCCGTTTAAATCAGAATTAACAGGTACGGTTCATGATCAGGTTTAGCGTTAGTGATAACGTCAATGTTTACTTAAAGACTGTAGAACAGAAATGGCAAAAAGAAAAAAAAAAAATCAGAAGGCAAACGTAGAGAAAAATTGTGGTTTTATTGAAAGGCAGATTTATTTTCTTTTGTCTCTTTACCTTCTAAATTCAAATCCAGCCGGCCTCAACTCTGCTTTCATCCATCCGGAGTGAATAAAAGATTCCAGTCAAGTATTGTGATGCATGTAATCGACTGACGTCCCGCCCATACATTACTGGTCATGCACCAGAATTAGAAATTAATATTTACTAAAACATACCAGCAGTAACTATCAAGCCCCCCCCCCTGTTTTTTTTAGCTATAGGGCATCTAACATTATATAATGCAACGGAACATTTTTTAGTTAGTATAAACAGGTATGATAGAGATTTGGCTGTTTCTTCTTTTAAAGGGTTGTTCTAATGCATATAATATCAAGAGGCTAAAAAGCCCGCTATCTGTAACAAACCAAACTGTGTGAATACGAACTTTCAAGCTCATATTTTTTTTAAATAATTGCTCCCTTGTAAATAATATATATATTTAGAATGTTTAAATGGGACTGCAGGAATGAAAAGGGATAATAAAAATATGTTCAAGAATTACATAGATGCCGTCATGATAGTATTTGATCAATGGATCATTCGATCTCTATGGATCTATGGATCATTCGATCTCTATCAGCAGCGTTCGATTATAACTAGTGATTTAATTTCCCTAGTACTCGCTATTTATTTATTCCACACACTAATGAATTGATTAATTGATTAATCTTTCGGCGATCAGGATTCTCATGATAGTATTTTATCATTGGAACTTTCGATCTCTATGTCATTATACCAGTAGCGTTCGATTATAACTAGTGATTTCATTTCCCTAGTAATTGCTGTTTAATTATTATACACACTAATGAATAGATCAATTTATTCATCTTTCGGCGATCAGGATTCTCATGATAGTATTTGATCAATGGATCATTCGATCTCTATGTTATCATAACAGCAGCGTTCGATTATAACTAGTGATTTAATTTCCCTAGTACTTGCTGTTTATTCCAGACGCGCACTAATGAATACATCATTTGATTAATCTTTCGGTGATCACAATTATCCATCAGCATGTGATAAATATTGATTTTGTTTTCGATGGGTTGTGCTGGTAGTGATTGAATCGATCTAGTACCCAACTCATACGTATTCTGTTGACAAATATATCAGAACGTAAAAGACGTAACTAAACGTCTCTTTCAGACGCTCTTTCATTTCTGCCAAGCCATCTCTTGTCTTTTTTAAAAACTAGACTTTCATGTGTTGTTTTACATTTTCGTTTCACCTGCTTCAGTTATTGGGCTGCGGCCATACTGGGGCACCAAGCAGGAGGATTTTCGTTCAAGAAATTAACACCAGAACATCTTATTGTTCAAAGTTTGGTACGGGATGGTAAACAAATCGACACCAGTTGGCAAGTGGTTGCTTCTTTTTCTCTCTCAGACACACCACACACACACACACACACACACACACACACACGCGCGCACACACACGCGCGCACACACACATACACACGAACTATGACCTTCTTTCAGTTTCCGGCTACCAAATCCACTCACAAGGCTTTGGGCAGCTCGGATTTATAATGGAAAATACTTGTCCAAGGCACTACGTGGTAGGACTAAACCTGAAACTGCGTGGTTGGCGAAATAAAATTCTTATCGCACAGCCACATCTGCGCCTATGTTTGTACGTTTTAACTACGCAACAGGGATGCAAATTGGATACCACTCTGACAGGATATAAACACATATCACAGATAGGTGCGACTAAACGATGAAAATATTTGACTTTTCACCACTGTATCATTCCTAGTATTCAGCCTCGTTATAAAATTTATAATTATTCAATGAAATGTAATGGCAAGCCTCGGGATTCAGCCAGTTATCAGTTGGAAACCGAAAACGATTACAGAAAAACAAAATAAAACAAAACATATTAGTGCTGAGAGTGTTTAAAAAGTTATAAAATTTGACTGACATATTGGCAATTTTATTACCGAAAGCAAAACTTTCAATTCATAGTTTCATTTTTCAGCTTTGAAAATGGATTAGGTATCAATATAACTGGATGTGGCATGCGCATAAACCCTTATTGACAAAACAAACTTAATTGATTTTACATTAGACGGTCGGTTCCCTATTACTACAAACTCCCATCAGAACCAAAATTACTTTCTATTCGTTTCTTTTATTGAAAGGGAATTATATATATATATACATACATATATATATATATATATATATATATATATGTATATATACACACACATACATATACACACACGTATACACACACGTATACATACACATATATACACACACGTATACATACACACACATATATATATATACACACACACATATATATATATGTATATATATGCAACACATATATATATATACACATACACATATATACATGTATGTGTTTGTGTGTGTTGGTGCGTGTGTGTGTGTGCTTGTGTGTGTGCTTGTGTGTGTGTGTCTGTGTTTCCCCCTCAGTAAAAAGATTAATCCATGATTGGAGAAAAAAATATATATCGCAGACATTTGAATAAATAACATTTACGAAAATCAAAGCAATTTTGTTATTGATTGAATACAGAGAAACTCTTCATGTATTTTTTTCCTCCTCTTTGCGTTTGGTATCATTTAATCACAGAGCGAAAGAGAGGAAGATAAAAAGACATAGATAGATAGATAGATTGAGAGATAGACAGAGAGATAGATAGGAAAAATAAGAACTAAGGAAGGAGAAATGGAACATTGAAAAGGGGTGGTTGAAATAGAGAGGGAGAGACATTTATACAGGAAGGGTAAAAGATAAAGAAATACAGAGATTGAGAGATGTAGAGAGGTTAAGTTGTATAAAGTGGGAGAGAGGTATAGAGGGTGAGAGATAAAAACAAGGAATGAGGGAAAGCGGGAGAGAGATGGAGAGAGAGAGAAGAAGAAGAGAGAGAGAGAGAGAGAGAGAGAGGAGAGAGAGAGAGAGAGAGAGAGAGAGAGAGAGAGAGAGAGAGAGAGAGAGAGAGAGAGAGAGAGAGAGAGAGAGAGAGAGAAAGAGAGAGTAAAACTAATTTGGCAATGCCAGATAAAATCCTTTCCACTTGGTTGAAAAGAAAATATTACAGTTCGCTATTTAAAATGTTGATGATCACGTTTTTATTTATTTTTTATTATTATTTTTTCCTCTTATTTGTTACGTTACTCAATGAAAGGTCAAAGTGACATTGAAAAGAGATCGGTTCGAAACTAATTTCAGAAATGTGTCATCCTAACTGCCATTCAAGGAAGAAAGAAACATCCATTGTTCGCTATAAATAAAAAATCCATGGCTTAGGGAATAATTGTGTTTATATTTTAAATAATTGAAATACAACTTATGAATGGAAAATGATTTAAAAGTGGTTGAGCCGAGATTCACCTTATACTAACAGCGTAAAAGAAGATAGTTATATTTATATATCTTGTCACTTTTTGTATTGGATGGTGATAGAGATGTACTTGAAGATGTAGTTGTTTAAACTCTGGTCAATTGTGATCCAGCAGAGCTGTGAAAAGATGAAAATAGTTTTGACCAAGAATTCCCATTTACCTGATCACTGTATCCTTCTATATTTAAGAACGAGCAAAACGCCCCCCGTCCAATGGACGGTGCTGAGTTGTCAAACATTTAAATCAAATTTTCTCAAAACACCTTGTCCAACCATCCCATAGGCCTCCCCTTTGAGAAACACTGATTTAACCTAAATTTGAGACACCAGCAAAAGAAGAAATAAAGATAGACTTTTCTTTCTATTCCAAAGAAAAACGATTTTATTCACACAAATATGCACGTTCCCGTGGCTTTATCGATCGCATTCTCACCTGGAATCGATTTTTGTAATTGTTTCAAGACTTATACAAGCCCTGATACCGTCGGTATCTACATATCAAATTTCAGCGCAATCGGATGGAGGATGCTCGAGATCCTAGAAGACATACACACACACACAGACAGAACGGATTTTATTTAATAGATATGCGATATTATCCCAGGTAGATCTGGTTGACGTTTCTAGCAAGTTGTTCGACCTCATAGAATTGCGCTTGTTGGCGTCAAGATTTACTATTTTGTAGGACGCCTTAGACTGCACTAACAGTGTTTACTTTTACAATTAAGAACGTCTGATGAAATATGAAGACGATTTAGTTGCCATTTCTAGCAAGTCGTTCGATCTCGTAGAATTGCTTTAACTGTAGGTTATCTTCGGCAAATCAACTTTGTAGTATCAATTTCAACACATTACTTCAATCTCATGCAGTATTTCTCGGTTACACATCATACCCCAACTTTATAAAGATTTCCCTTTACTACTCATCGTGGAAGGGAGGGCAACGTCTATGAGACGTATTTTTTCTGGATGTTCAAATCTATTGAAAAGAAAAGCGGACGTTAAGCTCAAATCGGATATCTGCCTGCAATGCTTCCAACGGAGCCAGCACGCCTGAAGACGCGATAAGGAAGAGTGATTGTGTCAGTGGTATTAAATTGAGCGACGGACTAAGTCCACCAGGCTAAAGTTCAGAACGTAAAAAGCTAGGGCAGATACCAGCACTGTATCAATTCTGCCGTTCCACTGCCCCGAGTTGGTATTTTAATTTATCAATTTCCAAAGAATAAAAGACAAATCTGACTCCGATAGAATTTGAATTCAGAGTGTAAAAACAGCTGGAACACATACTGCAAGAGAATTTGTCGTATGCTCTAAAGTGCTCGTTAATTCGTTAGCTGTTTTGATCCACTGTGGCATTCCATTCCTTATAGATTTAGTTATTTGAGAGTTAAAAAACATTAGCATAGATACGTCTCGGATGAATAGAATAGCTACCATCATGAGCTTTAGTAATCCGTTACTGCAGATGGGGTGAGGGAAGGATCAAAGTAGTTACCCAAAACTCTAGAAATAACAGTAAAATATCTCACAACTCTTAAAGAAGAACGACACATTGTAAAATGTAAAACTAAATATACTGTATAATCGAGTCAGTTTGCCATAGCAGGAGCATCACTGATCTTGGCTTAACTATCTCAGGGCAAATGTGGAACGAAACAACGATAATAAGTATCTGATAAAGAATGAGCTAGTTTATCTGTAAAGAAATACTGTCCCACCCATGCTTGACTGAATTGCTGAAATGCAGTCATGACATACGGCATGTCCTGCACATCTTTTAAAAATGACGAAGCCCGTTCACGTCCATATCTAGCACGGCTGATTTTCTTTCTAAAGCGGGAACTAGACGAAGAATGATAGAATGGAAGTGAGAGAGCGCGGGAAAGGGTGAAAGAGCGAGAAGGGGAAGCGAGAGAATAAGAGAGAGAGAGCGATAGGGGTGAGAAAGACTGTAAGGATGAAGGGAATAATATATTCCAGTATACGACAGTCAGCCTCGAAGGAATGAAAAGCAAGCTTGACTTCATTTACGTACTGGGGTCGATGTAATCGACTTAATACCTATGTCTGTCCTTGTTTGTCCCCTCTGTGTTTAGCCCCTTCTGGGTAATAAAGAAATAGGTATTTGGATTCAGTGCAAAGATTTATCTGACTCTCGGCATCTCTCTTTTACTCTCTTTTACATGTTTCAGTCAGTTGACTGCGACCATGCTGGAGCATCGCCTTTAGTCGAGAAAATCGAGCCCAGGACTTATTCTTTGTAAACCTAGTACTTATTCTATCGGTCTCTTTTGCCGAACCGCTAAGTTACGAGACGCAATCACACCAGCATCGGTTGTCAAGCGATATTGGGGGGACAAGCACAGACACACACACACACACACACACACACATATATATATATATAATATATATATATATATATACATACATATATACGACGGGCTTCTTTCAGTTTCCCTCTACCAAATCCACTCACAAGGCCTTGGTCGGCCCGAGGCTATAGTAGAAGACACTTGCCCAAGATGCCACTCAGTGGGACTGAACCCAGAACCATGTGGTTGGTAAGCAAGCTACTTACCACACAGTCACTGCTGCGCCTCTTTAAAACCAAAATACTTTCAATAAACGTTTAGGGGAAAACGCTCTGCATATCATAAAATAAATAATGAATGGACAATGTCGTTGATGTTATTGTTGTTTAGCCAAAGGTTAGTAGTAATTGATTTCAGATTTTGACACAAGGGCAGTAATGTCGGCGAAGGGAATAAATCGATGACATCGACCCTAGTGCTCAAATGGTACTTATCTTATCGACACCGAAAGAATGAAAAGCAAATTCGACATCAGTGGAATTTGAAATCAGAACGTAAAGACAGGCGAAATGCTAGTAATCATTTTGTCCGGCGTGCTAACGTTTCTTATTTTCTTTATTACCTACAAGGGGTTAAACATAGACGGGACAAACAAATAGAGACAAAGGGATTAAGTCGATTACATCGACCCCATTTCATAACTGATACTTAATTTATTGACCTCGAAAGGATGAAAGGCAAAGTCGACCTCGGCAGAATTTTGAACTCAGAACGTAAAGGCGGACAAAATACCGCTAAGCATTTCGCCCGGCGTG
Source organism: Octopus sinensis (assembly GCF_006345805.1). Lineage (NCBI taxonomy): Eukaryota > Metazoa > Mollusca > Cephalopoda > Octopoda > Octopodidae > Octopus > Octopus sinensis. Next base: position 52,570,374 of record NC_043012.1, on the reverse strand, counting down.
CTAACGTTTCTTATTTCTTCATTGCCCACAAGGGGCTAAACATAGAGGGGACAAACAAAGACAGAGAAAGGGATTAAGTCGATCACATCGACCCCAGTGCGTAACTGGTACTTAATTTATCGACCCCGAAAGGATGAAAGGCAAAGTTGACCTTGGCGGAATATGAACTCACAACGTAACGACAGACGAAATACCTATTTCTTTATTACCCACAAGGGGCTAAACATAGAGGGGACAAACAAGGACAGACATAGGTATTAAGTCGATTACATCGACCCCAGTGCGTAACTGGTACTTTATTTATCGACCCCGAGAGGATGAAAGGTAAAGTCAACCTCGGCGGAATTTGAAATCAGAACGTAACGACAAACGAAATACCGCTAAGCATTTCGCCCGGCGTGCTAACGTTTCTGCCAGCTCGCAACCTGAATAGACAAATGAATTCCAGGCCTTGGACTATAATTTCGATTGCGACTCCCCATATTTTCTTTTCAAAATTGGCCTACATATTCCATTGTTGTTTAACTTCCATCCTCTGGATTGGTCCTCACCAGTAATCAACGACAATCCTGCCATGAGTATTCCACCTTTTTGTACACCTGCGACATTTTCATATATGCCACTCACACTTCTTGAGACGGAGAACTGACTGCTATTTCTAGCGGAACTGATGTTTCGTCATTGGCCCAGGGATCCCTCGCTTAATTCAATGGATCATTAACGGATCAAAATACGGTCACATAGAAAACGTTTGTGAATATCAATGCCAGAACACGCAACAATGACGAATTTCTAAGAATGGCGAAAACGAAGAAAATTTTATTAGACATCATCAAAGAGAGAAAATAGAAATATTTTGGGCATTTAATTAGAAGTCAAAATGAATGAGAAAAAGAGAAAAGAGAACAGAGAAGAACTAAGAATTACGCTAATGACATTTTTTTCCTAACTGCGTTAATAATTAATTTCAATCGATTATACATTATTGTCGGCTCACCACCTCCTTAGCTATGGTAGCCTGCACTGAAGGGTATACATATATGCATACATGCATACGTATATACATACATACATACATACATGTATCTATATAAATATATATGTATATATATATGAATATATATTATATATATATATATATATATATATGAATATATATATATATATATATATATATATATATATATATATATATATATATATATATATATATATTTAATGAAATAAATACATAGATACACAAACACACACATTTATAGATACATACCTATATAAGCGCAAGTATGGCTCTGTGGCGAAGAAGTTCGCTCTGCAGCAACAAGGTTTGGGTTTCAGTCCTACTGAGCGGCATCATGTGTATGTGACTTCTACTGTAGCTCAAAGTCGCCTAATGCCTTGTGAGTGAATGTGTGTTAACGGGAACGCTGTACGTGTGTGTGTGTTCTTGTGTGTGTATGTCTGTGTGTCCACTTCGCCTGAAAACTGGTATTGTCTTGTTTAACCTCCGTAACTTAGTGGTTCGGCATTAGAGCACATAAAAGTAAGCATCAAACTTAAGAAGAATAAATACTAGAGTCGAGTTGTTGAGACAACTGCTTCAAGGTGGTACTTCGGCATGACAGCAATTTAATAACTAAAATAAGCCAAGTGATTGTATATATAGTAATCCTGATCCGAAATCATTCGGATCTCGGGATACTTTCATTTCCGAACCTATGATCAAAAGCATCCCCTAAGCATATAATCAGATACCATCTCATCTGTCTTTTCTTAAAATGGCGCTCTGTTTTTGTAATGTCTATAGATTGGTATTTCTAGAAGGACTGCGATCAAGTAAAGAACTTTCCGCTGCTCGGAACTGTCTACAGACGTCAAAAATTGCTTCGGATGGCCGAATTTCGATCTCATGGTTGTAGTCATAATCATGCTAAATACTTAATATATGAAGGAAGGTTTCAGCGGCGCTCTTACGATACATTTCATTACATAAGATAAGGCTTCCCAGACGTATTAGTTATGTTCCTCGCCCAGCCTTTGCCTTTGTCTTTCTCTTTTACTTAGATAACATCCGTGGTGTGGAGATGGCATGGGCAACTTCTGATCTTATTCAAAAAAACCTTGCCCGGAGTATTACCTCCGAGAATAACTTTCTAGGTACAATACCATGGTCATTCATGGCAGAAGGGGGTCTTTATCCTTTTATCCATCTCTGGAGTTACTAGGTAAGTGCTAACTCCAGCAAATGATTACAATACAAATGACGTAATGTTTAGGATTAGTAGCAGATTAGTTTTGCATATATTAGTACATACGTATCTACCTGCACTCATATACACATGTATCTATGTGTGTTTATATGTGTATGTATGTATGTGTATTCTAGTTTTTTAATTATTATAAATCTTCCACTGAGGAAGGAGTCGGTTTCCAACAAAGATACTAGGCTCCACTTTTGGGATGTAGTTTACACATTTGGAACTTGAGAGAAGTCTTGCACACTTTTACTGTTCCATTCACAGATTGCACTTGTAATGTACGAATTAGCCGATCGATTGCTCTTTCTGAAAATCCCTGTTCATCCAGGTTCTCCTTTAAACATTTAGTAACAAAGCCAAGTGCTCCAATTATTATTGGTATTAATATAAATTCATAGTCTGGATATAGAAATTGGACGTCTCGAAGCAGTTGTTCATAGTTGTTCATGGAGGTCTCGAAGCAGTTTTCAAAAAGATATTTATGTATGTCAGTATGTATGTATGTATTTATGTATGTATGTATGTATGTATGTATGTATGTATGTATGTATGTATGTATGTATGTATGTATGTATGTATGTATTTATGTATGTATGTATTTATGTATGTATGTATGTATGTATGTATGTACGTATGTATGTACGTATGTATGTACGATGTATGTATGTATGTATTTATGTATGTATATTTGTATGTATGTATGTATGTATGTATGTATGTATGTATGTATGTATGTATGTAAACACTGCATGTCAAACTATTAGGCAGCTCAGTCTTTTTGCAATAACCGAGTATTTATTCGATCAAATACAGATATCTTTTCACCGTATGATGATAACACCCATCTGCATGTACTGTACTAAAATAAGTCTGATCCACCCATGCGTAAAGAAACATTGGCCATTTTTGTTAATAGGCGTCATTTTTACCGTCCTAAATTATTAGGTACGTCTTATAAAAATGCAAAAACAAACATTCATTTAATGCGACAGTTAATTTTTAACAACAAATACATTCATAACGGACTTTATAATGAACATAATAATATGTTTGAATGAAAATAATACAAGAAATATAACTTCATAAATGACTCAATGCTCTTTTTCTTTCAGTTCCATCATTTTGGGGTCGATCTAATCGACTGGTCCCCTTCCCTCAAAATGTTGGGCCTTGTACCTAGAGTAGAAAAGAATATGTGCTATTATTCCGTTAATTGCTTCAAGTGCTCATGTATTCTCGAGTAGAGGTAGATGTGTTCTTCATTCCCTCACCTCTTACCTGGCGACACAACTAGGCAGCACAATAAGGCGGCACATCTAGATGGAGAGAGAGAGATACCGAGACCTGCATCAACCCCTGACATGTATCCATTTGAAACTGAAAAGATCGAAACAGCCTGAAGTGAAGTTTTTGCATAAGGATACCACACGCCGTTCGATCAAGGAATTAAAATAACGATCTTTTGTTCGTTAGCCAACCATCTTAACCACAAGGTCATCTAGCTACACGCGAAATCGCGAAATGTGTATTATTGTATTTTCCAGTTGTATGGAAAGATTTACCGATTGCAGCTCCTTTAATTAATGGCATGCTAAGAGATAGAGATGCGGGACTGATGTTCCTTTTCAGGGTGTCCGAGTTTGTTGAGAAGCACCGTTGCAGTTATACTCAGATCGGAGAACTGACCCGAATGGTTGTAATACGAACGTATCTAATAACAACGACCGATGACTAGCTTGTTGTTTTGAAGTGAGTGACAAAATAAGCCAACTAAGATTTAGATTATAAGAAGAAGAAATATAAAGTTCTTCTGTTCAAAATCTACAGCCATCATCCCAAGATACCTACTTAGATCAAGAATTAAGATTAATTTCTTCGAAATACATACAATTACCTGTGAGAGAATGAAAACCGTAGAAAATTGGCTCTAATATTAGTTCTTTCAGAATTTGTATGATTTTTAACATGAGGCAATTAACCATTAGGTGAGTTGTATTTGCACGGTTCGAATAAAATTTCCTAAATATTAGACGAATTCGATTTAAGTCTCAAGACGATAGCACATACATTCAAATGCAGTTTATATCATGTATACCTTATATAAGTATGTACAAATACAAACGTTCAAATTTTACTAGATGTGTGTGTATGTGTGTATGCCTGGTGTATAGGTGTATATTTACTAATTATATATATATATATTATATATATATATATATATATATATATATACATATACAGTTACTATAGTTACGTAGAAATAGTTATATTACATATGTATACACACGCACAGGCACACACGCACACATATATATATATATATATACAAATACACACACGCACGCACACAGACACACATACGCACACACACATGTATGTATGTACATGTGTGTGCTTTTCAAAACAAAACTCTGTTAACCTTGCTACTATTTGTCTTTTGTTTATTTTTCAGCTCTTCTGAAGCCATTTCTTCAAAACATTATTTCTGTTTCTATTGTACACACACACACACAAATAAAGCACACACACACAAATAAAGCACACACACACACACACACACACACACACACACACACACACACACAAAGACATACACACACAGGCACACACATGCACAAAATATTTTTCTCCCCCTCTGTCTTTTTCTCTCAACGTCTACTCTTCTCTATCTTTGATTTCCAGTGTTTCACTCCTTCCTCCCCCTCTCTCTCTCTCTTTCCCCCTCTCTCCATCCTTCCTTGTGTCTCATAACATTTTTGATGTCTTCTTCTCTCTCATCTCGCTGTTCTTTAGGTGTCTTCATATATTTTACTTGTCTCGTCTGTCACTATTATTTCAAGTGTTTTGGTCTAACTCTGTGCATTATTCTGTGTGAACGCTTGATCATCTGTCAAGATAACTGAAACATACAAGGAAAAAATAAAATATATGAAACACTAATCTCGATTTGAGCAAAGATTCGTCACTATGACAAGCAATTTCACCGGTCTCTCGACTCTTCGCTCCATGACAGGCGTGCACTAACCAATGAATTTTTATACGTGTCATTGTCCAGAATAACATCCGCTAGGTCTTTTTCTTTCATTGTATTTCAATCCTCACAAGAGCCTCTCTCTGATTATTATGTCTTTTAATTTATACGACTGTAAAAATAATGACATTTTATCCTAGCTTCGTAGGCAAAAAAGATGGAAGTTTAGATTACATAACAAAAAGCGGTTTTGTTACAGCTGAAAAGAAAACCAATTCTTCTTATATTGTATAAGAACTTTAATCCCACTGTATAAACAAACGGTTACGAGAAACTGGGGCGGGGATTAATTGATGGGATTAAGATCTTGACTTCAATATAATTCGGATTTAATATAAGCATTCACTGCTACGAAGATTTTTAAAATAGACGAAACAGTTTTATGCTATGAGAAAACAGTATAAAATACTGATGAGTAACAAAGCTACAAGATTGCTCACATAGAAGGCGGCGAGCTGGCAGAAACGTTAGCACGCCGGGCGAAATGCTTTGTGGTATTTCGTCCGCCGTTGCGTTCTGAGTTCAAATTCAGCCGAGGTCCACTTTACCTTTCATCCTTTCTGGGTTGATAAATTAAGTACTAGTGATGCACTGGGGACGATGTAATCGACTTAATCCCTAGGTCTGTCCTTGTTTGTCCCTTCTGTGTTTAACCCCTTGTGGGTAGTAAAGAAATAGGTGTCTCGTATGCCGCTACGTTCTGAGTTCAAATTCCGCCGAGGTCGACTTTGCCTTTCATCCTTTCGGGGTCGATAAATTAAGTACCAGTTACGCACTGGGGTCGATATAATCGACTTAATCCCTTTGTCTGTCCTTGTTTGTCCTCTCTGTGTTTAGCCCCTTGTGGGTTGTAAAGAAATAGAAATAGGTATTTCGTCTGTCGTTACCTTCTGGGTTCAAATTCCGCCGAGGTCGACTTTGCCTTTCATCCTTTCGGGGTCGATAAATTAAGTACCAGTTACGCACTGGGGTCGATATAATCGACTTAATCCCTTTGTCTGTCCTTGTTTGTTCTCTCTGTGTTTAGCCCCTTGTGGGTTGTAAAGAAATAGAAATAGGTATTTCGTCTGTCGTGACGTTCTGGGTTCAAATTCCGCCGAGGTCGACTTTGCCTTTCATCCTTTCGGGGTCGATAAATTAAGTACCAGTTACGCACTGGGGTCGATATAATCGACTTCATCCCTTTGTCTGTCCTTATTTGTCCCTTCTGTCTTTAGCCCCTTGTGAACAATAAAGAAATAAGATTGCTCACTTCTAATGAAGATAAATCATTGTAAACAGAGGTTCAGAACCCGCATTAATAATCTTATTAAACACCATATCAAACCTCTTTAAACATACTGCATGATGCTTATAATAGGCATAGAACTCTATATTTCCTTTTCCATATCTCTTCACTTTTTAAAATCTCTCTTTCTTTCTCACTCTCTCTTTATTTGTCTGTGAATATGCTTGGCTGTATGTATGTATATATGTTTAATATGTATGCGTATATGTATGTGCGTGTATTTTGTATCACTGTTTTTTGAACATTTGTTCATCTTCTGCGATGAGGTATATCAATACCACAGAAGCAGTATTAACTGCTTCTGTCGCTATTATTGTTTAATAAGCCTGCTTGCCTACTTGCGACAGCACTGAAATTCTATATATAGTTGAGAGAAAAATTCGGCTGTTATGTAGCATACAACATGTCTGCCACTGACGAGACGGAGAAAGGTAGAAATAACGTGAACTGGTTGTTTCGACACCCGTAGCTAATGATTCTCGTCTGCCAACGATATAAATGTGAGTGATTTTATACATCATGCTTCCACATGAAAGATCGTGTCAAGGTAAGGACACAGTATTCAGTTTACTAACAAATCGTTGTTAAGTTGGATGTAAAGATCGTCTTTTGTATTGATACTGCTTCTATCGTATACATACGTACATACATACATACATACACACATACATATATTACATGGAAAAATGCGAGCATGAAAAGTAATATTCTTAAGATTATAAACCTGGAGAAGTACAGGATAAGTTATTACACCAGTAAAAGTACAGGACAAGCTATTACTTCTAGTAAAGTTAGGAATAAGAAACTTTTTACTTTAAATATTGTAGCAAAGAATGCCAGTTCTTCTAATTCATCACTCTTTACAGTTCTCATCTTTTTAATTTATTGTACAAAACTGTTCAGCTAATTTGTAAGTTTGTCTAATTAGTCACTTTTTTCTGCATTTAAGGTAGTAAATTAGCCAAATTCTATTTAAATACGTAGTGTTATTTGTAAACTATAACATAATAAAATAATTTTTAATATTCAAATTTTAATTTTAGTTGCAATAGTTTAAGTAAAAGTTTTTTATTCTTCACTTTAGTAGAAGTAATAGCTTGTCCTATACTTTTCCAAGTGAAATAACTTGTCCTATACTTTTCCAGGTTTATAATCTTAAGAATATTACTTTTCATACTCGCAATTTTCTATGGAGTCCATGATTTTTCCAGGCAGTGCTATTATAAGATAATTAATAATTAATAGGCGCAGGAGTAGCTGTGTGGTAACCAACCACATGGTTCCGGGTTCAGTCCCACTGTGTGGCATCTTGGGCAAGTGTCTTCTGCTATAGCCCCGAGCCGACCAATGCCTTGTGAGTGGATTTGGTAGACGGAAACTGAAAGAAGCCTGTCGTATATATGTATATATATATGCATATATGTGTATGTGTGTGTGTTTGTGTACCTGTGTTTGTCCCCCTAGCATTGCTTGACAACCGATGCTGGTGTGTTTATGTCCCCGTTACTTAGCGGTTCGGCAAAAGAGACCGATAGAATAAGTACTGGGCTTACAAAGAATAAGTCCCGGCGTCGATTTGCTCGACTAAAGGCGGTGCTCCAGCATGGCCGCAGTCAAATGAATGAAACAAGTAAAAAAAAAGAGTAATGTGTCAATTAATAATATAAGATTTAACTTATAAAATACTGAACGATAATATTTTAATTTTACCATGTAAGTAATGATAATATTTCAAGTTTTTTTCATGTTTAATTTAAATATATGTTGTGATTGGATTATTTGATATTACCTAAATTAGTGGCAGGGATTTTTACCATCTTGTTGGTTGCACCATGACTCACCTAATGTTACAAACAACAAAACTCCAAAACCATCAGTTACCAGGCTCACCTTAAGTAACGTAGATTTTGAGTTGGTGATAATACGAGTAGCACTGACTGCTGCTAATCTAGATCTATCAATAGTTATTCAATACAACAGTAATTATAAAAGCATATCAGATACACACAAGTTAAAATTACCTACATCCCATTAATATAAATTTGATTTTATGAAAAATCACTTTTAATTAATTTTGAAATTTCAAAAGTAAATTTAGAATATAAGCACGTTTATCCAGTGCCTTTTCTGCACAGCCTTTCTACATGCCTTCAGGTCTGCCCATAGAGACACAGCCAAAAATGAATATATTCCTGCCCCAATAAATTTAGATGCACATATCTGAGCCATATAACAGAGATGGTGTTCGATCAAGCTCGAGCGGCCACCTCGTAGTATAAAACAGCTAACACTAGGGACTTCGGTATGTATATGGTAGCATAAGCGCAGCCATCTTACCGTAGTGGATTAATTTAAATCTACCTTAGCTTAGCTGTATAGTGTGTTTTCTTTTCGATTAGTCCGTCTTCTGCCATATTGAAACTTTCAGAAGTCTAGAATCATCCACGAAGTTTCTAATACTGCTGCGTTTGATGACATCAATGATGTCACTGATGTAAATACTGTAGAGAGGTGGGCCTCCCTTGATAACCCTTGCCGAGGTTGATAGGACACAATCTATCACCACATACTTGGTTCTGTTCACCAGAATAAACATTCAGTCCACTTTAATAGTGTCCCTCGGACTGCAATTTTGTATACTCTCTTTAATAGGATACTGTGGTCAGCCTTGTCGAAGACATTGCTGAAGTCAAGATAGATGATGTCTGCATTGGATTCCTCTGGCAGAGCCGTTGATATGTCATCAAAGTGATGCAGAAGCTGTGCTAGGCTGTCCCGGCAATTGCTGAAACCAGGTTGATTGGAAAAAAATAAGCTGTTACTTTTGAGAAAGTGAGTTACTCGAGATCTCAACACCCTCTCAAATAATTTGATGATATGAAAGGTGAGTGAGATCGGCCGGTTATTAACTGCGAGCGAAGTGTTGCCCTCTTTGAAAACTTGGACAATCTACTGGAAAAGATAAGTATAGGATATGGAGAACGCAGGAGTGGCTGTGTGGTAAGTAGCTTGTTTACCAACCACATGGTTCCGAGTTCAGTCCCACTGCGTGGCCGCTTGGGCAAGTGTCTTCTGCTATCGCCTCGGGCCGACCAAAGCCTTGTAAGTAGATTTGGTAGACGGAAACTGAAAGAAGCCCGTCGTCTATATGTATATATATGTGTATGTATGTGTGTCTATGTTTGTGCGCCTGTGTTTGTCCCCCCGCAACATCGCTTGACAACCGATGCTGGGTGTGTTTACGCCCCCGTAACTTAGCGGTTCGGCAAAAGAGGCCGATAGAATAAGTACTAGGCTTACAAAGAATAAGTTCTGGGGTCGAGTTGCTCGATTAAAGGCGGTGCTCCAGCATGGCCGCAGTCAAATGACTGAAACAAGTAAGAGAGAGAGAGAGAGAGAGAGAGAGAGAGAGAGAGAGAGAGAGAGAGAGAGAGAGAGAGAGATAGAGAGAGCCAGCCTCCGGTAATTTCCTCCAAGAATAACTAGTTGATGTCGGCAACCCTTCAGGACTCCAGCGGGGAACTTGTCGAGCCTTGCAGTTGAGTTGTTTGTAATGCTGCTAATAGCTGCTATGATTTCTTGGACGAAAAATTAAATATTGGATAGGGTATACTGGGATTTTGTGTCAGGGATTGTTAAAAGTGGAGAAGTATACTTCTGCAGAATGTCTGCGATGTCCTTTGCACCGCAATGTAGAGTGTCATTTTCCTTTATCAGAAATCCAACAAACCTGACAACGATCTTATGTATTTTTCAGTGAATGAGAAGAAAACTTTGGAATCAGTTTATATTTTCTCAGTGACCCACGTTTATTCTTCTTTTCCTTGACTTTCGATGATTTCTTTCGGATCTTTTCGGTTTGAGCGGCAGTTTTTTCTAGCGGTGTCATATGAAATTGTCACCCATAATTATGACCCTAGTATTGATCTATTGCATTTCAATCTGTTTTAAAGTTAGGGTTAGTTAGGGTTAGTTAGAGTTAGGGTTAGGGTTAGGAGTGGGGGGAAGGGTATCTTCTTTTCTTAACAAATGTAAACAAACCCAATTTGTTTCTTAAACGAGGGACATATTCATAAGGCACAGAAAGTTTTTAGCTCAATAGGCGTCACTGATTGGTTGAAATGGCAGAAATTGAAGAAAAAAAACAACAAATATCTTACAAACTATACAATTTTCTCAATAAAGCCAAGAGAAAATGATGTTTTATAAACACATTCTGCCAGTAAGCGAAGTTAAAAATTTTTTAGTTACCTAGAAATTATGTTAAAAACTGCCGTCCAAACCGAAAATATCCTTTCTTTGCTCTGTTATATCTGTTAAGTGCGGGTGTTACAAATGGCAATATTTCACACACACACACACACACACACACACACACATATGCACACAAACACACATACACACACACACACGAACACACACACACACACACGTTCATACACGTACTCGCTCACACGTTACTTATTCGCATACACTTTCCCCGAGGTTGGACCTTTACCACCAACTTATCAACGTTCTTCCCTCTCTCTGTTCGTCTCTCACTCTTTCTCTCATTATAAATATGTCATGTGTATGAGTGCTCGCATGTGTTGTATTCAGCCCCTTCATGTATTCTAGATTTATCCTATTTTTATTTTTTCATATAGTTATATAAAGTCTTTACATTGGGTGGTGAACATCAAATTCTCGCATTTATCATAAAGGTTTCCAGTTCTTCACCCTATCATAGGCAAATCAACAATTTGCAAGTAACTCAGAGGAATAAATAAAGAATTATTAAAAACAAAAATATTTAAAATAGTATAAAATCAGGAGGTGTTCGAATATTTAATAAATGCTTAAAGAAGACTTTTTCCCAATATGTATGTATATATATATATATATAAAAGAATTTTGAAAACGCCACTATATAAGATAAATTTTAATTTTCTGAGAGATTTTACAAGTTTCGGTTCTTCTTGAAAGAACGAACCTCATCAAGACTATTTTTAAAAGTTAAGTGTAATAAAAAAAGTGGTGGTGTTTTGTGTGGGGGAGCATAATGGCTGTCTTTTGCGTTGACTAGAATCGTTAGCTGTAATAGTGAAAGTGATGGTCGGCCGTAATAGCAGTAGTAGGAATATATATATATATATATACATGGCAAATGAAAGACTGAAGATAGAATATACATATATATATATATGTATGTATGTATGTATGTATGTATGTATGTATGTATGTATTTGTATGTTCCTCTATGCCTGTGTGTCTATGCGGGATGTGTGTACCCACACGATTGTGTGTGCAGATGGATAAATTTCAGACTCCTTGAGCAAATTATATAAAAAATAAAAAAAAACTTAAATGTTTTGCCTTAGTTTCGTTTCGTCCAATAAGAATTTAAATATTTGAAGCTGCATACTTATTTGGTACTATTTTCTTTAAAACGAAAAAATAA
>NC_043012.1:52548360-52553360 GCF_006345805.1 Octopus sinensis | reverse complement strand
TCTCGTTTGATTCAAATAAGGAGCAATATATCATTTGACCTTCCCAGGAAGAAGAGAAAAGAAAAAAGAAACGCAGTTAATAGTTATAGATATATTTCTTTACTACCCACAAGGGGCTAAACACAGAGAGGACAACCAAGGACAAACAAAGGGATTAAGTCGATTACATCGACCCCAGTGCGAAACTGTTACTTATTTAATCGACCCCGAAAGGATGAAAGGTAAAGTCGACCTGGCGGAATTTGAACTCAGAACGTAACGGCAGACGAAATACCTATTTCTTTACTACCCACAAGAGGCTAAACACAGAGAGGACAAACAAGGAAAGACAAACGGATTAAGTCGATTCCATCGACCCCGTTACTGGTACTTAATTTATCGACCCCGAAAGGATGAAAGGCAAAGTCGACCTCGGCAGAATTTGAACTCAGAACGTAACGGCAGAGGAAATACCGCTAAGCATTTCGCCCGCATGCTAACGATTCTGCCAGCTCGCCGCCTTATTAATAGTTATAGATATTCATCAAATGTAATCATTATGGATAATATAATAACGGGTAATGTTTCCATTACACACACATACGCACATACACACACGCACACTCACATACGCACACACACACACATACAAACAAATCTTAATAGGAAAGATGGATTAAACAGGATTTATTACAAATCACTATACCAATGATTTATTCTTCACTTTTTCCACATCTGCAAATCCCATAGCACGTAATTTTGTGTATGTGTATGTGTGTGTGTGTGCGTGCGTGTGTGTGTGTGTGTGTGTGTGTCTGTGTCTGAAATATTGCCAGTTGTAACAGATGAAAAAAATATTATTTTCAAAAAAGATCCGGATCAACTTCCAGCCGTTCTTTCAGTTCACGACACGCATTCAGCCGAGACAGATTTTGATCTTCTGTGAGCAAGCGAGGCACAAATTTTGCTGCAACTCTTTTCATTCGTAATTCCTCGCTCAGAATTCGTTGGGAGGAGCCTCTGGATACACCAGTCATATCAACATGTTGGTCAATTGTTCGGTGATGGCCCTCCAAAAATCAGTTCATGAATTATCGTGACGTTTTCATTTTTTCGGGAGCTCAACGGTTGCCCTGAACGGAGTTGGCCCTCAAGCGACAAGTGATCATTTCTAAAGCCTGAAAACCACTCGTAAACTGTTGTTTCGCTCATGACAACGGCTTGTACGCTGTTTGAAATACGACAACTCTTTCGGCCACCGTTTTCTCCTGCGGAAAACAGAATTTCACGTAAGCACGTTGCTCCTTCGTTTCAGCCATCACAAAAACGGACAGGGCAGAAGCACTACAAAACAAAGACGCACCACGTGGCAGTAGGAGTCCAGAGGAGGATGCCAGTCGACAGACTGATATCTGAGGGTAGTGGCTTCTAACTGCCGAAACATGAACTACAACGGGCTTGTTCCGCATTGAACGTTTCCAGTTACTCTTGAGCAATTCCTAGTACAGTTTGCTATTCTTATTTCTTTACTGCCCACAAGGGGCTACACACAGAGGAGACAAACAAGGACAGACAAACGGATTAAGTCGATTATATCGACCCCAGTACGTAACTGGTACTTACTTAATCGACCTCGAAAGGATGAAAGGCAAAGCCGACCTCGGCGGATTTTTTGAACTCAGAACATAGCGGCAGACCACTAAGCATTTCGCCCGGCGCGCTAACATTTCTGCCAACTCGCCGCCTTTGCCGTTCTATCTTTCCTATTGAGGCACTCTGTGGGCGCAAGAAGGCTGCACACGGAGTGAATATGATCAATGGTTTCTACTTGTTGTTTACATACACGATATTTTGGGATGCTGCCGTTCTTTCAGATGTTGGCCTCATAGCTTTTTGTAGGTAGGTATTGATCCTGGGCTGCTATGATATATACTTCTGTCTCTGATTTTAAGCCAGGAGGTGCCAACCGTTGGGTAAAGATTTTCTCTATATCAACATTTTTAGCTTTCTTTGTGTATTTGCCATCGAGAGATTTTTCTTGCCATTTATCACTGAGAATATCTAGGGCAGCAGTTTTAACTAGGGTTTCATACGTTTGGCTTTTTTGTGCTTGTTTCCTGCCCATTTAGTTCTGTGACTTGCTGTATTTGGAACTCAGATATTTCCTTGCCTGTTTTGTTACTGAGTATGCGGTTTTCTTGTTTTCGTACTTTAACCTAAGTTTTAGCATCCAGTCATCCGAAGTTTTCAGTTTAGTGTTAAGGCCTAGTTGTGGCAATCTTCATTGTCAGTTTAAGTTGCAAGAGTCAACGTCCACCCTCGTTTCTTGGCATGTAAATTCGTTCTACATCTACCTTAGGGTGGTGTATTCTATTCACTGTCAACAGTTTTCGAATTTTTGGCCAAGCTTGCATATTTCAGTAACTGACCAATAAATAATATTAGAACTGTAAGTTACGACCGGTGTGGCTTATGTATCAATTGCTTCGATCGTGTTTCTTGCCTTTAGATCTGTCTTGTGAATTACCCTTACCTTACGATAACATTCTTTTCAGATCTGTTCCCTCATCGTTTTATGTTTAATTCCATCATCTTCATATACCACTGAGTATCTGTATCCTTCTTCTGGTTGTAACACTTTTATATCATTCTTTTGGTCAAATTTAAAATTGGAAGTTTCTGCCATTTTCCTTCTGATATCAAGGTCAAATTCAGTCCTGATGTCATCATTGAACTGTTTTAAAAGTGATAGTAAGCCCTGTAATTGCTGTTTTTGTGTTTTGCACAAATCTATAATGATGATTGCACGCTGCCCTCCTTTAATCGGGCTGGCAAGGCATTTTACCTTTGTCTGGTGGCTGTGGAGAAAGAGATTATCTGATGGACGAAGCTGAAAGAAATGAAGACAGTATATTCGTCTTTGATGAAGTCCTCATCGACTTTTGCAAGTTTCACTTGAAAAGGAAAGTGAGGGTGGAGAGGGAGGTGCTCTCCTTGAGAGAATTTATCAAAAGGTAGGTAAAAATTGCAAACATGGCAAGAGTAGATGATACCACTCTCAGTGTATACCTGTAAATCGGAAGAAATAAGTTGGAATGGGCTCTCGTCCTTAGTACTCAGGGATGGTGGGGTTGATTATCCTTAGCGGTTCTCCTCCATCAGGGAAATCCCCCATCGTGATCCTTTCCCCACTCTTTTTCTAGTGTCGTATTATTATTATTAGAGGTATTTCCTCTGCCGTTACGTTGTGAGTTCAAATTCCGCCGAGGTCAACTTTGCCTTTCATCCTTTCGGAGTCGATTAAATAAGTACTAGTTACGCACTGGGGTCGATGTAATCGACTTAAACCGTTTCTCTGTCCTTGTTTGTCCCCTCTGTGTTTAGCCCCTATGTGGGTAGTAAAGAAATAGGTATTTCGTCCGTCATTACGTTCTGAGTTCAAATTCCCCTGAGATCGAGTTTGCATTTCATCCTTTCGGGTCGATAAATTAAATACCAGTTACGCACTGGAGTCAATGTAATCGACTAGCCCCTACCCCAGAATTTCGGGCCTTGTGCCTTTCGTAGAAAGGATTATTATTATTATTATATTATTTATTATTATTATTATTATTATTATTATTATTATTATTATTAATTTCGGACTATGAATTGTCAAATGTTTTGCTGCATTTAGTTATGTCATTTATATTGTCCGTTCGAAAGCTATCACTCATTCTTACTCGAGTCGATAAAATATGTATCAGTCAAGTACCGAGGCCGTTGATTTAATTGTCTCAACCCCCTCCTTCGAAATGTGTGGCTCCGTGCCAAAGTTTAGAAATCTTTGTTATTATTAGTTGGCACATAATTCTACTTCGGTAAATTGAAGAATCTAGATGAGTTAAGTATCTTGCTTAAGGATATAGTTCAGCGCCAGTAGCAACTATGAACTGACGATCCATGAACAGAGAAGTGTTAGATTACCTCCTCATTATCTCATCCATTGCTGAAATAAGCAACCAATGAATGATATTGTGAATAGTTATGTAAGAAATCTTTAGTAAAATTTTCCAACATTTCCCATTGCGGTTTTACAGTTCTCGCTTATCGCTTAAAGAGCAAAGAGGAAGTGAGATTTGTTGTTCAGCTAATAGAAGAAATATTAGCCTGTGGAATATTGTATCAGTTTATGTTTCACGCATTATCATTTGGACAAAATCCAAGCAAGTTAGCCAAAGTGGCAGTGTTATTATTGTAACATAACTCGAAACTTCTTCAATATTGTAATTAAGTTTTTGGGAAGGTGCTGTAGTTGGTGGAGGGAGGATGGTAGGTAGCCAAGTGAGGTTCTGTTTATTGATATAAATCACATTTGTGTGTTCGAATCCAATCATGATTCTTATTGACGATGTTTCTTCTCATGTGTTTTAAGTCAATACATTATCAATAATTATAAACAACTTTTAGCTGAGCGAAACTGGATTTCTTTCTGTTCTTTGTAATGTATCTTAGGAACATATTGTAGTCTATTTCAATGACTGCCTCCCTGTTATTTATGTTGTAATTTCTCGATAGACGAAGATCAATAAAGAGCCTCTTCCCGAAGACCGTTCAATAGTATCTACATAGTCGCTGTTCAATCTTTTTAGAAATATATATTCTTACTTAATATTTTTTTATTCGATGTCGCTCCTAAGAAACCGATAAGCGCCAGCGTTTGAACAAGCCTCAAGTAGGCTCTTAGAATGCTAGAAGTTACACAATAAATGAAAACAATGAAAAAATGAAAAACCCAACGAAAAGCTGCTAGAGAATCATAAAATATTCAAAACAAAATTTAAAAGAATCAAGACCTTATTGTTGTGGGAAATAAAGGGAGAGCACTCCACATGACAGAATTTTGAGGAATTGTATTAGTAAGAAATGTGACGAGTCATGCCTGTTGCTCAATAATTACTACTGCAGCTATCTGTTGACTTCTATGTCCATTGGCATGTTCACTCAACAACGTATATACTTATACACACACACACACACAC
>NC_043012.1:52540860-52543360 GCF_006345805.1 Octopus sinensis | reverse complement strand
CGGAAAATGTGTTTCTATCTTATCTGTGAGAGTGGTGAAGAAGTTACTTTGAAATTCTGAGGTCTTGTGTGAGAACCCGGTGATTGACTTTCAAAATAGCATCATGCCGACCCCGGTTGTTGAGACGGAAACTATGTCGTAACCCGCCGTTTAGAGAGTACAAGTACATCAAAGTACTAGGTTTGTCAAATAGTTCCATAGTTTGTCTCTTGTTGAGAATTACTCTAAGAGTACACTTGATTGCGGAGTGCTGACCCACATACTCATAAATTTAAGGAGTCAGGTGTTCAGCTGGGCGAGGAGCTGAAACGCCATCAATGAATCCGACGGAGACACTATCACGTAATTACGTATATGTTTGATTCTTGTGCAAATGTGTATATGTCTGTGAGTGTGCATATATATATATATATATATATATATATATATATATGTGTGTGTGTGTGTGTGTGTGTGTGTGTGTGTGTGTGTGTGTGTGTGTGTGTGTATATGAAAGAATGGAGTTGAACGACGAATTAACAAAATTCCTTTATTTTCGACATATGTTTCGAAGGCTGCATATTCCTAATTGCGAAGGAATAAGGAGTATATTATGCCGCTTTCTCATCAGGATAAGCAAGGAACTTATGTCAACATCAAGATGCACAAAAAACTTTTAGATAACTTTCCTGATGAGAAAGCGGCATAATATACTCCTTATTCCTTCGCAATTAGGAATATGCAGCCTTCGAAACATATGTCGAAAATAAAGGAATTTTGTTAATTCGTCGTTCAACTCCATTCTTTCATATATTTATAATTTAAAAAAAAACATACAAATTTCCACACGAAAGCACGTAACTTCAAACGTGTCTTCTCTGATGTGAATTTGCTACCCAGGTATCGGTTAACCGAATTATCCATAACAAGATAATTCATTCAACTACTCAAATATATATAAGTATATATATATATATATATATATCTGTAAATGTAATATGTGACAATTATTCGGTAGCCCTAATAAAACTTCGAGTTTCGGATGTTGTGGTGGAAATCCACGCCGCCATCTCTTCAGTTATCCGGCCATGCATCCGAAACTCGGAGTTTTATCATGGCTACCGAATAATTGTCTCATATTACATTTACAAATAAATTCCTCTATTTACATAATATCAAGGATTCTTTCTTTCTTTTGTTGTCTTACCATTTTTATCAATATATTTATACATATATTATATATATATATATATATATATATATATATATATATATATAATATATATATATATATATATATATATATTATATATATATATATATATATATATATATATATATATATGTAGTATGTATGTATGTATGTATGTATGTATCCCTCAATTACAATTACGTTGTGAGTTCAAATTCCGCCGAGGTCGACTTTGCCTTTCGGGGTCGATAAATTAAGTACCAGTTACGCACTGGGGTCGATTACATCGACTTAATACCTATGTCTTTCCTTGTTTGTCATCTCTATGTTTAGCCCCTTGTGGGTAGTAAAGAAACAGGTGTTTCGTTTGCTGTTATGTTCTGAGTTCAAATTCCTCCGAGGTCGACTTTGCCTTTCATCCTTTCGGGGTCAATAAATTGAGAACCAGTTACGCACTTGGGTCGATGTAATCGACTTAATCCGCTTGTCTGTCCTTGCTTGTCCCCTCTATGCTTAGCCCCTTGTGGGCAGTAAAGAAATAAGAATATCCAAATGAATGTTGGTGAGCATAGTGGCAAAACATGCTTTAATTTGATTCCTTAGAAACGAGATGGTACGAAAATGTTTTGGGCTATTTCATCTGCCGTTAGTATCCAGTTCACGAGAATTAACTTTTCATTTCTTCGAAGTTCCACATTGTCAGTTGGTTAGCATATTACTGGTAGTTTTTGACAACCTTTCGTTGTAGTCTCTGACAGGTTCTATTTTTCCTTCAAAGAAATTCCACTAACTTGATATACATTTTTGTACTTAATAGGTTTTGTGAAATATATGATCTCTCAGACTGGCCGTCTTGCTACTGAAATACTAAAAGAAAAATGAAATGTTCTGTCTTAAACTAACGATCCATTGAATGTTAGCAGACATTTTCAAGCTGAAATTAAATTACAACGTCAACGAATATATTTCCAAGTGAAATGAAGCAAGATGCAAATATCCTGGAGTGGTTTGTGTTTTTTATTACTTGCATGTTATTATTTTACGATTCTCGACTATCCACTAACGTCGTCGTTTGTAGGTAAACATCGAGTGCGACAGAAAGAATTGTAACGCTACCGTTTCTCTATCAGATTGACTTCTGGATTCCATCATTCCGCGGTCACAAAGTGTGTTCACGGTTTCATTTCACGCGGATGGCGGTGCCTTTCACGGAAGCGTGCGGTGTGTGTTCTCTCATCTATAGTCCTTTTTTCACACGATCCAAACTTAGGCACTCAGCGAAACCCCACAAAATTTAAATGGTGACCACATACCACTGATCTTAGCGTG
>NC_043012.1:52528360-52535860 GCF_006345805.1 Octopus sinensis | reverse complement strand
GAACAGAGCAGGATGAGACATCGTGAAGCTACCTCTTCACAGCCAGATTTAACAGTTCTTTTCATCTACTACCTTGTATTGGACTTCTTTCATCGAAATTATGGCGCTCAATCAAGGACTGGGAATTGGTAGAATTGTAGGACCTACGTACGAAGTTCATTGTGATATCTGTGCCGGACCTCCACAGCTGAATACTATAACATTAGATAAATAAGTTGGTATGGTCACGACTGGAACGCTGTGGATCAGATCTGACTGTGTGCCAAGTAATACCAAATGTCTCAACATTTCATCTTATATGCATAGATTAGCTAAGAGATGAGAAAAGCTTTCGGTTTTGATCTGTCACAATAAATGTGTAACAGAAACCAGATGTCTTCGCTTAATATCAAGTCAGACCTGATTAGGCAAGTTTATAATCAAAAGTTCTCCAAACGTGGCCATTCGGTTTTTGTTTTGTTTCAGGCAGCAGTTATTAAATGTATCGCGTATTTTATAAGAAAACAGGATATGAAAATGAGGTAGACTTGGTTATTATTTTTAGCAGCACGTTCTGTAACGTTAAGGTTTCCATGCAGACTGGAGATCAGATAAAACTGTCTCTGTGCCCAGTGGAAGTCGGTGAAGGATACCAGCTAGGGGACAGAATATACGGGTCATGATCGCTATCGTTGATGCCTTGTATTTCTATAACTCGTTATGGATAGTAAAAATATGCAAAAAAAAATTAATTATAATACATTTATACCTTATCCAGTCAGATATCTCATTTAATAAATTCACAATGCCATAAGTACGGATACGAAATTTGCTTAGTGGGCGCGAGCCCAGGTCCAATTAAAAAAAAAGTAAGGTTGATCTTTATCAATCTTGATATCAAAATGAACACAGGTATGATGATGATAATGATAATAATAATAATAATAATAATAATAATAATAATAATAATAATAATAATAATAATAATAATAATAATAATAATAATAATAATAATAATAATAATAATTATTATTGAGTGAGAGAGCAGTTCTATTATTGTTATTATTATTATTATTATTATTATTATTATTCAGTAGTTTTATTTTTATAGCGTGCTTTCACTTCACTACCGAGCGCAGCTCTGTGTGCCTTGGGTATGCGCTGTGATTCGTTGTGATGCTCTGATGGTTATTGTATGGAAAGTGTTCTGCGTAGGATGTGTGCAGTGCCTAGTAGTGCAATTTTCTGTATGTTATATGTGTTTGTAAGTCCTGGTGTTTTTGTTATGTATTTGTCTGAATATTTTTTTATCATACCTATTATTATTATTATTATTATTATTATTATTATTATTATTATTATTATTATTATTATTATTATTATTATTATTATTATATTATTATTATTATTATTATTATTATTATTATTATATCTATACATCACTGAAATCAGATAAATCCAATAATGGAAAAGTAATTCAGTTCAAAAAGCGTCTCTCCACTCGTTTGTTTTGCCCATGAAGTTTTCCAGGAGCAGGTTCAATGCATTTTTTCATTGAGCACCTGCATCCCCGTACTCGCCTGCTGCCCCCGAGGCAATGTACAATACCCAGTACGTTATTATGAAAGATATAAGGTTAATGCGATGACCTGGCTGAATCATTAGCGTGTTGGAGGTAAGAAAATACCTCGTAGCGTGCTTTCTAACTCTTTAGATACTCCGTTCAAATCTAACGAAGCTCAGTTTTGGCTTTCATCCCTTCAGGGTCGATGAAAAGAAGTATCAATCAACTACTGAGATTTGATAGCATTTCACCTAACCATTTCCATTAAAATTCTTCGCATTCTTTCTGTCTACAAGACACACAAAGCCTGAAATTCAGTGGGTGGGGACGAGTGGATTACATCCACTCCCGTGCTCAACTGGGCCCCATTTTATCGAACCTAGAAGGATGAAAATTGAAGTCACTCTCGGAAGAATTGGAACTCAGGGCATGAAGACGGGCAACATGCCACTAAGCACTTTCTCTGTTGTGGTGATGATTCGGTCAGTAGTATATTACAGGTAATTTATTTTTTTACAAAAGCATTCTTAAAGATAAACTAAGGAAGGTTCAACACCTATGACCGCTTTCTGAGTCTTCGAGTATAATGGGAGGAAGGCAGGAAGATACTCTCTGATCAGGATCGCCAATGCATCAAACAGAGTGAAGTATGTCTCAAGCATCACTGTGCAAGACGTTGGTATTAAACTGGGCGGTGGTTGATGTCGACCGTACCGTGTGCCTTACCTTACATTATTTAACGTGTTTCTTTGAGCAAAAAGTTTGTATTTAGAGGATATTTGACTGTTATTTCTAGCAGGTCACTCAGAAATACCTCGTTGGTATCCCTGAGTGAGTTGTGCTGATTATCATTCTAAGAAATCAAACTAGTTCTTGAAACATTCGGTGCCTCGTTCACGAGACATCTCTTAGCTTTCAGCGTTGATTTTATAAAATCTATTATAGTATACCTTAAAGAATGTTGCTGTAAAATCAGACGGATCCTTATCACAGATCGCTGGGTAGAACTGATTAAGAAAGAAACATCGAAGGAAAGTCATGGTTGCTTTATTTGCATGAAGAAGCAGTTAAAGAAAAACATCGCACATCGTCTGGAAACTGGAATGACACTTTAGACAATTTAGTTCTATGTGTAACAAAAGACGAGATAATCGCTGCTGGAATACCTTTAATTATAGGTCTACTCAATCAAAGTTGACCTGGGGTTAAACAACAACAAGAATTGATTAGGAAAAGTTTTTATACAATGAACTCTATGACATTCAGTCGAGATAAGTAAATATTGAGCGAGTGAATTTGTGGATAAATATACTTCCTTTTTTTTAATGATTTACTTAGTTTGCACAATAAATGTTGTGAATTTTATTTTAGCATTGTAATGTGTCTGAATCACAAAGAATTAAAACTTGAAACCGTAAGACAGTCTATCCTATCTCTATGTGTATATAATGGGAAATGAAAACAAAAGCTTCCAATAATAAAATGCTGATACAAAGATTGTGTTGAACTGTGGTCATATAGTTTAAATTATCAGCAAACATCAAAACAACCGCTTTAGGAACGTGTAACTTATCTGAATCGAGAAAAGTTTATGTTTTGCTCTCGGCATTTCTGGTCATTTCCACCAAGGAGAAAATAGAAAAGTTACTTTTCGTTAAAATAAGTATCTGTGTTGAATGTCTTAGACAACGTGATAGATTATTTCTTTGTAGCAAGTTCTTTATCGATGCTTATTAGAAATGGCCTCTTGATATTTTGTTTGAAAAGATTCTGATATCTAAGAAGTTGTCAGTGAGCTGCTGGTTTTTCATTTCACTTATATTAGATTGTTTAAAAATGGAACGAACGTTCTTTCACTCAGGTTTTCTATGTCTTCTTTTAAAGTCTTCTAGGAATGTATGTTTTTTTGTATTGATACAATTGTAAAATATGTATCAGCTAAAATATTTGTATCACCTTCATTTAGGATCCTGTCGGTAGAATTGCAGGTCTACGTAAAAAAAATCATTAATTTTCTCTTGACGGCAATGCAGCATTGGGGCAACGGTTAGAAGGGGCATACTTTCTGTGTATGCCTGATAAGTGCCACCCTCCACAAATAGTACTTTTCCTTACACTACTGCGTAACATTTTTCAAATCAAACAAGATGCACCGAGAAGCAAAGATTAACTGATTTTGAAGCCGTATCCTATTTAAAAATAGCCTAAACTTTGTATGACTCTGATTATATTTATGTTAAATTAATAGGTTCAGTTCATTATGATAACACAGCCAGTGACTGCACCCAAACTACGTCCCTGATGGGTAACTCATTCTCAAATAATCAGTCAAAATACCTCTAAATATGTATCATAGTGAACCACCCTTTAGCTTTGAAAGCAGCGCCAGAGTAATGTAACTGCTGGTAGGTTAAAACTATAAAGAAAAGGAAAATTACGTATGTTAGAAAGATTTTTAGGGAAAGAAACACCAGCTAATATTTCGAACACAGTATGTCTTGGAAGAGTGTTTTAAAATGTTTTGACATCTTGATGTCTTCAGTATTTAGCTACTTCATCAAGACACATATCTGCTCCTGGCGAGTTCTGAGATGAGTTTCCAGCATCTGGTAGTGACCAGTAAGAGGTCCATAACCGGATTAACATACCTAAATTATAGGATGCGTCTTTCGCAGATGGAAGACGTATGTGGCAAAGGTGACTGACAATAAACGGAGGTCAAAGGACGTTTGGCAGCAGTCCTCAACAGAACAGAGTTCTGATTGTAAAAGATTTTGCGGTTGACTGCACGATAGTGGAGAAGCTGTGTTTCTTAGCTTTTACAGGGTCTTATACACACGATAAACTATTGATTTTGGAAGTCCTGTCAACTTAATTTTATTAGCAGTGTGTGGGGGCGCTAAAACAACAATTCTGTTATTCCATGACTTTCTGTTGTCGAATCAGTTCGCTATTTACCTGAAAAATAAAGAGGAGGATTAGATGTTCAAGTAAGCAAGGTTTTGTCAAAAAATGAAATGTTAAACCCACTAAGTCAACTGAATAAAATTGGTTTCAATTTATTTCAGGACCCTGTATACAGCAACATACTTACTTTTTAAAAAGTAGGTATGTGGCTAGATTGCAAATCGTAACAAATCTGAGATTTCTTTACTGATATATACCGTCACAAAGCGCTTTGAATTTAAGCGAGTAAATAACTACAAAAAATGAGTGTTTCACCAACTTGCCCATTCCGCTTCATATACTTTCATCGATGTTTTATTTTTTCCTGTTTCGTAACCTTTGAAGCAGAAGGCGTTTCGTTTATGAAAATCCTATCTTTGTTAGGCGAGATATGATATGAGCGAGATTTAAGTGCAATTTCTAACATCTGAAGGATTGAGGCAGTGGATTCATTTTCAGACGCCCTGTCGATTGTAAAGTAGAAATATTCAAATACATTCCTAGTATAAATGATAGACTTAGCAGCACCCTTCATTC
The DNA here is from genome assembly GCF_006345805.1 of Octopus sinensis. Taxonomy (NCBI): domain Eukaryota; kingdom Metazoa; phylum Mollusca; class Cephalopoda; order Octopoda; family Octopodidae; genus Octopus; species Octopus sinensis. Next base: position 52,530,834 of record NC_043012.1, on the reverse strand, counting down.
TAAGTTCAGCAGAAGCGCAACTGGTTGAGGTGATATAATTTGGATCCCGCTTATATTGCCCAAATTTTAACCCACCAAATGTCTTCGACTTTTGGGGCGATTACTGAGTTCAAATATTGGGTTTAATAAATATTTCTACAATTCGTTGATGCTCCAGACATATACATCTCGGTAAAACGAATTCTTTTATGGCTTATGTAGAAACATGAGTTGTACAGACGGAAGTCACCTTTCTACCAGTTCTTTGATCCCACGGAATACCAGTTCTTGTCCTTCGGAGTGAAAAACTCCTTCACTGAACATTCAATTTCTTGGTTGAAGAAGCCATGAGAACGCCGGAAGTGCGCCATGGATTAGGAGGCAAGTAATAATCCGAGGGAAATATTGTTCAGGCAGTCCTAACGTACATTAGCAGTGGTTAAGCAAGGGTCAGCTTCCGGAACTTTTCGCCAGTTATGGGCGCTTTCGACACAAGGTGATGCGTCTGATGGAACTATGAAACGATAATGCCTAATGAGTTCGTTCAGGATTGTCGAACAATCGATACCACCTGTACTCTGGAACAGATAAATACCTTTTTGCAGTAAAAATACTCGGCTTTGGTTAACGGAGAGCGAGTTCATCTGCTGCAAAACAACGCAAGTTCGAACAACCTGACATAAATTCCACGAACTTGAGAGTATTACGACCAGCATAGAGTCCTGACCTACGTCTCTCGGAATATCACTTGTTCGGATCCATGGTTCACTACCTGCATCAACCAAATGACCGTGAATGCATTTCTGGCGATATGTTAGAGGTTGTTCTTGTTGTTGTTGTTATTTTTTGGTGTCGGTGCCGATGGTGTTATGATGTTTAAATGTTGCTCTTATTTTTGTTATTGGTCGTTGTGATGCTATGGTGTTATATTTACTGCTGCAGTTGTTATTATTCTTGTTTCTTTTTGGTGCTGTTTGTAGTTTTGTGATTACTGTTGTTCTTGTTTAGCCTCGAAGGGTAAAAACTGGTATCAGCATAGGATCAGAAAACTAGAAGAAAGGTGGCTTCATACCTCACAACACGATGGCCTTTACCTTGAATACTAGGCTGCCTTTATCGGTACTTGGGAACTTGACGAATACAAGCAAATAAGTAACCAAAATATTGCAGTACATTTGAGTCAACACAATGCACAACCCCCCACCCTCTCGCTCACGCAAACATGTATATGTACCTCAGGAGTGGGTGTGTGGTAAGTAGATTGCTTACCAACCACATGGTTCCGGGTTCATTCCCACTGCGTGGTACCTTGGGCAAATGTCTTCTGCTATAGCCTCGGGCCGACCAAAGCCTTGTGAGTGGATTTGGTAGACGGAAACTGAAAGAAACCCGTCGTATATATGTATATATATATGTGTGTGTGTTTGTGTGTGTGCGCGCGTGTGTGTGTGTATGTGTGTGTATGTTCGTGTGTCTGGGTTTGTCCCCCTAACTTCGCTTGACAACCGATGCTGGTGTGTTTACGTACCCGTAACTTAGCGGTTCGGCAAAAGAGACCGATAGAACAAGTACAAGGCTTACAAAGAATAAGTCCTAGGGGTCGATGTGCTCGACTAAAGGCGGTGCTCCAGCATGGCCACAGTCAAATGACTGAAACAGGTAAGAATAGTAAGAGCACATAGATGTATGTATATTTGTGTATATGCATCTGCACGTGTTGTGTATGTGATTCTATAGCTATCTAGTTGTATTGTTTTCCATTTACTGAAAGCAACATTCTTAATTTTATCAGGCCCAAGTGTCATCGTGCGCTTGACATTTGTTTCCAAATTTTTATGTTATCTACCTTTAATTTGTCTCAGCAGGTTAAACATACATCAGGAAGCTCGAGTTATTTAAAATGAAAATATAAGAAAAAAAGCATCTTCTTTTAAGCAAATAAATCACAGTGGGTGTGTGTTTATTCTTGACTGTGTAACTAAACTTGCTTCACTCTAAGAAATCAGGAGGACGCTGTCGGAAAACACTGCTCTCTTTTAGCTTGTCAAAACGCCGGAAAACGTCCGCCGAGAAACGTTAAAGCAAAATGAAATACAAAATATTTTCTCTTCATAATGATTTTATATTTTTTGAATTATGCACTTTTCGATTATGCTGTAGTAACATCACAATTTAGTGAATAAAGCGCTTCTTCTTGTTCTTGTTCTTGTTGTTGTTGTTCTTCTTCTTCTTCTACTTCTTCTACTTCTCTTCTTCTTCTTCTTCTTCTTCTTATCCTTCTTCTATTCCTCCTTCCTCTTCTCCCCCCACACCCTCCTCCTCCGCTTCCTCCTCCTCCTCCTCCTCCTCCTCTCTTCTTCTTCTTCTTCTTCTCCTCCTTCTCCCCCTCCTTCCCCTCCCCTCCTTCTTCAATTTCTTCTTCTACTTCTTCTTCTTCTTCTCCTTCTCCTTCTCCTTCTTCTTCTTCTTCTCCTTCTCCTTCTCCTTCTCCTTCT
>NC_043012.1:52520860-52523360 GCF_006345805.1 Octopus sinensis | reverse complement strand
AACAGTATCAGTTGCATTAGGAAAAGGAAAATTATTCGATGGTGGAAAATCAGGATTTCTTTTTTCGTTAAGAAATCAATGCATTTCTGGCGAGGTTGTTCTTGTTGTTATTGTTATTTTTGGTGTCGGTGCCGATGGTGTTATGATGTTTAAATGTTGCTCTCATTGTTGTGATGCTATGGTGTTATATTTACTGCTGTAGTTGTTATCATTCTTGTTTTTTTTTTGGTGGTGCTGTTTGTAGTTTTGTGATGACTGTTGTTCTTGTTTAGCTCCAATTAAACTCTAATCAGACAGATTAAAACCAAAAGCGTTCCAGCCGTGACTATTCCATTTTCATCTATTTGTTTCTTTACACAATGTATCGTAGACGACCATTATCCTATATGGCACTTCTTTTTTTCTTCTTATTTATTGGTCATCTTTCGGGAATTTACGGGACGGACCGCATCGAACGCCCGCACGTCGCGACGTCGGTCTCGGCTACGTCCACGCGTACGCGGGCGAGACCGCACGCTCAAGTTCGTGCTTTCGATTTCACGCACGGTAGGGCGTTAATGTTTAATTCGAGAGATATATAGCTGCTACTTCAAGCAACGCAACTCGATGGTATATTTTGCTTCTAACCTATTTTTAAACGCAAGCTTTACCTAAACTGGATTTCTAATTGAGATGGGATCCGTCCTCTAAATGAGGACGGATCCCATCGGCCTTGTACTCACTCGGACATTCCAGACCATCTCTAGTGAGGGAGAGTACATAGCGTTGTGAAACACTTTGTTAAATTTAGACACAAAGATGACATGAAAAAGCAAGGCAGTTGTGGCTGAAACCATTTGATCTCAAGTGTAAACGATGAGAATTGACTTGACCTGAGATGGTGGTAACGAACAAGAACAACAACAGTAACTAAGCTGTCTTTGTTCATTAACTCCTTTTAACCAATCACTAATCAACATGTGTTATCCGCCATTTTCTACAATCATTAACACAGATAATTTGCAGAAATTGATGGATGTATATCATCATCATCATCATCATCACCAAGATGATGATGATACTGATACTGATGTTGGTGATGGCGATGATGATCATAGTGATGATGACGATGAAGATGAATATGGAGATGATCAAAACCATGAGTATTGTAATGACGATCATCACCATAAGCGTCATCTTCACCAAGTAGCAGCTCTTTGAGTGTAGGCGGCTGTTCAGAGCATTTTGGAGAATTGTAAGTTATCGCCAAAGAGTCTTCTAGTATCTGTAATGCCACAGCCACTGTGTGTAGTTTCCCACGCCTCATAGTGTAGCATATTTAATTCTAAGTGAACGAGGAATAAGAATCGACTCCAGTACTTGAATAGTACTTTAACTATCGACCTCGAGATGAAAAATGGTATGCCCCAGCATGGCCGCAGCTTCGAAGCTGAAACAATTTAAATATATTTAAATATATAGTCTCGATAAGATTTGAGCTTATAGCGGGAGTAGATAAGACAAGGCATCATATACAACGTCCTAAGCATCTTGACTATTCATTGCCTTAGTCAATGTATAACTATTTTAATTCAGTAGAGTAGCTTAATCAGAATCGACCTGGAGCGACGCAATAAAACAGTTGATTCGTTTTGCTTTTCTCAACGCGGCTGAGGCTCAGCCTGAACCTCCTACAAGGAAAGTTCCACCCAATCTTTCATCTCAAATCTCTTCAATGAAAAATACGCTCTTTTTTCTCACTGCTATCCAATATATAACGTCCTGGAAATGCTGCGGAATTTGTATTTCTACTTCCTATTAAATTATTGGATCAGCCGGCGAATTGCTGTTTGAAATGACGAACAAGTAGATATAGTAATTAAGTAGATAACAACGACAGCTTCTAGATTGTTGGTTCAAGTTTATTAATTCTGCAGCGCTGTATGGTGAAGAGTTTCTTCTCGTAATCACATGATTCCGATTCCTATCGCAGAATTTAGCATTCTGATGACATGAATTCTAGCACATTCTCCAGGGGAATAATATTTTAGAAAACGATTTTGGAAAACGGAAAATATGTGCAAATTCGTCTATGTTACACACAAATGAAAACTCATATATATATATATACGTCTGTATCTCTATATATATATCTCTCAAATACATATCAGCGAAGAATATAAATAATGGTCGGGAGATCAAAATATCTACAGACAAAATCCCGGAGATATGTATGTCTCTTCTGCATCAAATTGCACACATACATAGACCTATAATCTATAACTGTGGGTTCGCCAACATATATTTTGTTTCACCCAAGAGCAACATGAGTAGTCTGATAAAGTTCTTTTTGAACATATCACTTTCGAGGCATGCGACACATACATGTACTCACTAAAGACACATAGATATGTATATGCATGGAGATACAAATATACGTATACGCATACACACACATGTATATATATATATATATATATATATATATATATATATATATATATATATATATATATATAAT
>NC_043012.1:52490860-52518360 GCF_006345805.1 Octopus sinensis | reverse complement strand
ATATATATATATATATGTATATATATATATATGTATATATATATATATGTATATATATATATATATATGTATTATATATATATATATATATATAGATATATATATATATATATATATATGTATATATATATATATATATTATATATATATATATATATATGTATTTATATATATATATATATATATATGCATTTATATATATATATGCAGGAAGTAAAAGAGGTAATGAGATAATGACAGAGAAAGAGACGGACAGGGAGTGCGAGAGAGAGAGAGAGAGAGAGAGAGAGAGAGAGTATTAGTGGAAAGAACGTATGCATATGAGTGAGGGTAAGATTTTCAGAAAATATGTCAGAATGAATCTGTAGATTTTATAAAAGTTGTTGGTCAATTTAGATTAATAAATCGATTTGGTCCAGTGGCCTGTGTCGAAACCTTTGGCTTTTTGCCACTTCATGATTGTTTCCTAGCGCCAGTAATATCTCAATAGGGCAGTCTGCGGCCAAAACAAATAAGTGTGGGAGCTGATGAGGGAGAAAAGAATTCTCTGGAGTTGTACAATTGCACATGTCATCTACCATATATATATATGTATATGTATATATGTATATATATATATATATATATATATATATATATATATATATATATATATATATTATATATATGTATATAAATATATATATATATATGTATATAGATATAGATATAAATATATATATATAATATATATATGTATATATATATTATATATATATAATATATGAATATATATATATAATATATATTATATATGTATAAATATATATATGTATAAATATATATATATATATATATATGAATATATATATATATATATATATATATATATATGTATATAATATATATATATATATAATATATATATATATATATATATATATATATATATATATGCGCTCGTACGTGTGTGATTATATACGTGTGTGTGTCCACGCACGCATAATATAATTTCTCAGAGTAAGAACAATATGAGTTGTGTAAACGTTTTAGAAAGATCTCCATGACAAAGGCAAAAGTTAACTACATCTATAGAACAGCATATATTAGGCTTGCATATGTTATCTCGAAACATATGTGTGCCTGGACCTATGAGTTAATTTTTTTGTCTACATGTATTTTCTATGTATAATTAAGCTCCTATTCGTGTGCTCAAGTTAAAATATGAATTTTTTAATATATTAATATTCTAAAGTAAGTATTATTTGCATATAAATTTTATTTTTTCTTGGAATAGCTTAAAGACGGTTGATAGCAGCGACTATTGACAAACACCAACACGCAAAAGAATTCTGGCAAAATCATAATATGTAGTCAATGAAAATTGCAAAGAATTAAAACTCGTTTCTTAAGGTGGTTTGAGAAAAGAACAGCACAGAAATGTAGTGAAGAAAACGACAGGCTTGATGAACTTGTTCCATTTAATATTCACCGTTTATTGGGGTGATACTGAAAACCGCAGCTAAATGCCTTAGTTAAACAGCTCGTGTTTTGGAACGATTTTCTGATGCTTCAGAAAAAACAAAAACAAAAAGGTTTCTCCTTCCCCGGAGCAAGAAGATTAATCTTTCGCTATTAAACAAATTTGTGTAACAGTGAAATACTCTATGGATCTTTTCGGTTTGAACGGCAAATTTTAACATAATTTCTAGGTAACAAAAATTTTAAACTTCGTATACTGGTAGAATGTGTTTATAAAACATCTTTTCCTCTTGGCTTTATTGAGAAAATTCTATAGATTGTAAGATATTTGTTGCTTTTTTTCAATTTCTGCAATTTCAACCAATCAATTACGTCTATTGAGGTAATAAGCATTCTGTGCCGTATGAATATGTCCCTCGTTTAAGAAACAGATTGGGTTTATTTACATCTGTGAAGAAAAAAAGATACCTTCCCCCACCCCTAACCCTAACACTAATACTAACTCTAACCCTAAAACAGCTAGAAATGCAATAGATCGATAGTAGGGTCATAATTATGGGTGACAATTTCATATGACACCGCTAGAAAAAAACTGCCGTTCAAACCGAAAAGATTCTACTCTAATATTGAAATATTGACTAAGAATTATAAGAATTAGAAAGCAACAAATTAAACACGTAATGACTATGTAATAGACTGAAAAAATCTATCAGATTCAATAATACCATAATTTTTCTATTCTTTGTATCACCTGAGAAGTAAATGTCACGTCAGTTGTTGCCCTGTTTATAGTCTGACTTGTTGAAATATATTCAAATAATTTGGTAGGCTCTCACATTATTTTTGTAAAAACCGTATATGTATTTTCACAAATTTGTGTCGAAAGATATTTCTGGATTGCTATTACAGTATAGGTATTCATTGAAACGTGACTCTAACTTTCATACTCGGGTGGTTTTGTCTTTTATCCAGTTTCATAAGATTCCTTTGTGTGAAAATTGTTAAAACGTGAAACTCAGCGAAGTAATCTATGTAGTTTCATACCAAAATGTGATTCTGCGAATTACCGTGTGAAGTGAAAAAACTCTAATCGTATTAGGCGGTATTTGTGCGAGTCTTTACATACTGAGTGGTTATGGTGTGCGACTTATGATCGTTCGTTCGCGGGTTCGATTACGTGTTTATCTACAAAGAAAACAAAATTACCGTTTTAAACACAAATATGGTCAATGCAATATTAAAATATATGAATATAAAAGCAAGCTATTACTATGTGAACGAAAGATAGATTCAATGTAGAATTGGGGAACAAGCGAGGAAGAGGATGAACGAGACAGACACGAAGTAAGGAGAAAACAAAATAAAACGTAAACCAATACAAAGAAATTTGTGACGGGATAGAACAGAAAAGAAAAACAAACCCGAGAATTGCTCCGATTTATTGTATTTTGATGTGTCAAAATTAATGACGTTGTGCCTATTTTTGTTAGAATTATTATAATTAACTCCATCCTATATATTCAGTAGTTTTCCTATGTTTCTACAAACACTGTTATGTATGCAAATGCACATTGTATTTATACACACTCCACACACACACACATATATATATATATATATATATATATATATATATTTATGTATGCGTGTGTGTGTGTGTGTGTGAATTTTAAGGAATTATATATTCATTATTTCAGTTAGGGATTTGGTTTGCAAGATTCTTTATGTGAGTTCGTGTGTTGAAGCATATTGTGTTGTGTCTGGGGCGAGTCATTTCCGTTGTGTCTTGCAAAATGTTCAATAGTCAGGACTATTGAAAAGTTTGCAAGACGCAGCTAAAATTTTAGGAAAAGTTCAGAAAAATTTAGGAAATAAACGGAAATTTTACCGGTGAGTGTGTTACATTATAAGGCACTAAAAGAAAATGGTTCATCCCAGACACAACAGAATATATTCATTACTTTTTCCTTATATTCTCACTCTGTCTTTTAATTCCTTACTTCTCTGTTTCTCTAGTTGCGCATATCTTTCTGTCTCTCTGGCTCTCTCTCTCTCTCTCTCTCTCTCGTCCGATGATGGCTTAGCTGTCCGAAACTTCGAAATCACTATCAACAACATTCTTCATATTGATCTTCATCGTCATTGCAAAATAATGATAAATTTGTATTCTACAAAAATATAGAGTATCCCATCAGATTGATGTAAAGTTGTTTTTTATAACTGAACATAAAAACGAACATTTAATATATATATATATATATATATATATATATATATATATATATATATATATAATATATATATATATATATATATCTATATATATATATATATTATATATATATATATATATTATATATTATATATATATATATATATATATATTATATATATATATATAGATATATATATATATATTATATATATATATATTATATATATATATATATATATAAACAGTGGTTGTCTACTCCTTATGTAGAGATTGTCCACCTCCTGTACCTACACATTAAAACCATCATAGCATCTGATGTGGCTGTTTAAATAAGACAATGTTCTGAGAAGACACCCACATAGACTGCACATCTGATTTGGACCACCAAGATCTGCAGATAAGTTCTGATCTTTGAGGATCTTAAAATGTCTTTTGAGACCTCCGTTAGATTTGCAAACCTTCTTGCATACACTACATTCAAAGGTGTGCATAGAAATATAGACGGAATGGTTGGTGGAGGTTCGTTTTCTATGAGTTCGCAAATGAGATTTGAGCCCAGCAAAAGAAAGTCATGGTCTGTCACAAACTGTGTACACAAAAAGATCATTGGCATTTACCTTATCGATCATAACATTCTTCCTTAGATCTCTTTTGTGTCTTACATGCGTTATCCTGGCCTCTTCAAATGCTTTCACTCCACTCCACATTTTTGTTTGCCATCCAGCTCGATCCGAAGGAAGGGTTTCTATGTCTTCTCGATCCATTCCAAGTGACTTTATAGTAGTCTTTATGCCTTTTTTTTTAGGTTTACGCGGATAACGTTTCCCTTCTGCAAGCTCACCATAAAACAGCTGTTTCGTCATGCGTTCATCCGCCATTCGAACAATATGGCCACACCATCTCATTTGGTTCCTCAAAATCATAGCTTTAATTGAGGTGATGCCTGCAGATACAACGACACCTGTATTTGGAGTAAAAGAACTCCATTTAATTTTTAAAATGCCATGAAGGCATTTTCGGTGGACTTGTTCTAACAATATAAAATGCCTTTCATAACAAGTCTAAGTTTCACAGAAATACAACAGGGATAGTAAGACAAAGGATTTGAAAAGAGCCAGCTTTGTATTCTTATTTATATGTCGTTGGCACCAAACGCGTGACTCCAAGCCACCAAAGGCATTTGCTGTCCTTTGAATTCGCAGATGTATTTCTGTATCAAGATTTCTATCATTTTGTACGGAGCTTCCAAGGTAGATGAACGAATCAGCAACATCAAGTAACTTACGCTTAACAAAAATTTTAGTGGGGTTGCAAAGAGCACCACACACAGGTTAATGCATTTCAAGTTGATGGTCAAGCGAAAATCCTCACAAGCTGCCAGCAATTGATGTTTTCCCCACATAGGAAAACACACGATAGTTTTCGAATGAAGACTATCACACAAATAATTATAACTGGAAATAACACAAAAAAAAACCCAGTTAATAGAAACTTGCACTTACTATGCAGACGCACCCCAATAAATCCCAACTCTCACAGATGAAATAACTATTTCTTTACTAGCCACAAGGAGCTAAACACAGAGGGGACAAACAAGGACAGACAAACGGATTAAGTCGATTACATCGACCCCAGTGCGTAACTGTTACTTATTTAATCGACCCCGAAAGGATGAAAGGCAAAGTCGACCTCGGCGGAATTTGAACTATTGCATATATATATATATATATATATATATATATACACTGAGATTGATCTAATCGAGTTACCCCTTCCCTGGTATAGCAGGCTTCGTACCAAAATTTGAAATCAGTATACATACATACACACACACACACAAACACACACACACACATATACAGCGAGAAAGGAAAAGACAGAGAGAGAGAGAGATAGAGAGAGAGAGAGAGAGAGTTAGAGAGAAAGAGAAAGAGAGAAATGTATCGATGAAGAATGAAAGAAAAAATAACGAACGGGAGGCATTTCTGAAATTGCAGTGCGTGGGCAGAGCTTAAAGCGGGCTCCGAGAAAGTTTCGGTTTTCTATCGATTCTTAATTAAATTTCACTTACATATCTAAAACTCATATTTAAAATATGCAGTAAGTTTTATCTTGTCCAAAATGTTTAATATTTCCAATAATTGTATCATTATTATTTTAGTCACACATATTTTCATCGAAATATATTTATAAAATCGAATATTAATAATTAGTAATTAGTTGAAGCAATTATAATTATTCTAGTGTCATAATTCCGTTAGAAATAGTGTCTACTTCAGTCGTTTTGTCGATGGATTTTCCTTATAATTACGTAACTTCTACTTTACTGTCTTTTCACGTTGTCTTGAGATTCTCTAATCTAAGTATCGACTTTTAATTACATAATAATGTTGAACTCTGAATGCTCATGTTCATATGGTAAGTCCAATTAGTCATTGGATCATAGGTTATCAGTGACGTCTACATCTCTATATGCAAGGCAACAACGGAGCCTCTAGGTTGTCGCTCGATCTGCTAGAAATAACTAACAATTCTTCCTCAAATAATATCAGTCCTATCGTTTTCTTGAAAGAAGAGCAGATACATCGACTCGTATCGCCTAGATACTCACTGACCCAGACAGATGGGCCTGATGATCGCAGTTTAAGACATTTAATGGTAGATTATTCAATCAAGTTTGATACGGGGCTGAATAGCAACAACGCCTTTATGTAGTATGCATACGACAAAGAAACAGCCGGCTATCTTAAGTGTATACGATATGATAGTAGATCAGCTACGAAAACTAAACAAAATCAGCGGCCAATTGTATAAAGCTTCTTCATGTTCTGGAAGATATTTCTATTCCCGTGGTACGTAATGAGAAATGGACTAGATATTGATATCAAGAAATGTGTATCTTTTCCAATTAGCAAATCGCAGCGTGTTGCAGTGACAATGTATTACATTGATAAGAAAGTTCTTGGACAAGTAATTGTTGAAAATTATTGAAGCCGATCAAATGCAAACTGCATGTCAACTTGCAGTACAGTTTGTCGTCTCCCATTTCACGATCATCAACCACCTGCAACGTCTCGGCAAGGGCAGCAAGCTTGGAAAATGGGTGCCACATAAATTACCTAAAGTGAACTAACAAGCACGTGTCACTGCTTGTCAAATTCTGCTCTGGCGAAGCCGAATATTCGATATGTTGGAGTCAGTAGTCACTATGGATGAAACGTGGGTACGGTACTCCGTGAGGTGCAGATGATCCTGGTGTAGCAAAGGTCAACAGCCAAAACCTTCGCCAAAAGGACCGCAAAAGAAAAGAAGGTTATGATCTCAGTTTGGTGGGATTACTGTGGTGTGATCATGTAGGATCTTCTCCCACGCAATACCACCGTTGACAGGGATGTCTGCTGCGAACAAATTGACCGTCTAAAGATCGCGTTGTCCGAAAAACGCTCACATTTGAAGAAGATAATTTACCATTAAGACAACGCGCCAGCACATCGTGCAAAGAAGACCTCGGAGAAGCTGAAGGATGCGGGCTGGGAGATTATAGTGCACCCACCATATTCTCCTGACCATGCCCCTTCTGACTACCACTTATTCTCTGCCTTGCAACGCGCGATTGGCGATACATAGTTCGAAAACGAAGATGTGAAATCGTTCCTTTACGACTTTGTTGATTCAAAACCACGCGATTTCTGGATGAAAGGATACAAAACTTTGCCTGAAAGATGGCAAAAGGTGATCAATAAGGAGGGTGATTACTTTTTGGATTGAATGTTCTGTGTTGTTTTTTTAATTGTTTATAAAGTGATATGTTAAAAGTGTCCAAGAACTTTCTTGCCAAAGTGATACGAATCGCACAATTGTACACTAGATAGTTAGCATAAAATATACACTTATTGGCTCATGCAGAACTGTAACAAGCCCTGGTCAAAGAGGTAAATGTGATTTATGGCTCTAACGATAGGGGTTCAAGATAAAAATGTGTAATATAGGTTCAATTTCAAACTTCTCAAATGTGTCAGTAGTAATCGGTGTTACATACATATGATTTATGCACGATTTGTAGCTATATGTATGATCATGCGTATATATTTATAGATATGCATACATAAACATGTATACATATAACTATATTTATATGTGTGTGTGATTGTGGGCATACCTGTGTGCATATGTGTGTGCATATGTGTGTGCATATGTGTGTGCATGTGCATGTAATATATCTACATCAAAATACATGCGTGTCAGTCCCGTATGTGTACATGGGCGTGTGTGTGTACGCGCGCGTGCATATGGTGTACATGATGTGCTAACAAACTGAATATAGACGCAAGAGTGGCTGTGTGGTAAGTAGTTTGCTAACCAACCACATGGTTACAGGTTCAGTTCCACTGCGTGGCACCTTGGGCAAGTGTCTTCTACTATAGCCTCGGGCCGACCAAAGCCTTGTGAGTGGATTTGGTAGACGGAAACTGAAAGAAGCCCATCGTATATATATATGTATGTATGTATATATATTTGTATTTCTGTGTTTGTCCCTGCAACATCGCTTGACAACTGATTCTGGTGTGTTGGCGTCCCCGTAACTTGGCGGTTTAGTGAAAGACACCGATAGACTAAAATACTGAGCTTACAAAGAATAAGTCATGGTGTCGATTTCTTCGACTGAGGGCGGTGCTCCAGCATGGCCGCAGTCAAATGACTGAAACAAATGAAAGAATAAAAGAAAAGAATATAAATTAGTGATTTATGAAGAAAGCAAAGTAAATCTTCGCTAAAGGATCTTCATTTTTGCCTCTAACGGTGGTAAGGACACCCCTCAAATCCTAAGCCCATATCTTTATACTAACTTGTCCAACAAGCTGACTCTCCTTTAAAGAAGCCTCTGCACCATTAAGGAAACCTTAAAAGTTTCTTTGTGTTCTACTTTTAATGCGAGCAAAACAACCTCAAATATATCGGTTTCTCATCGAAGAAATATGCGAAGGTCAATTTATGATTAGAACCCGTGTAGTAAACCGCGATGGTTAAACAAAAGTAACAGAGATATTCAGAAAAAAAAGCCCGTTAATTTATTTATACATTCTTACACACACATCATGAGAAAAAATTTTGTTAGGATCAGCTAAACTTTTCACTTTTCTTCCGTTCGTCAATCAAGATAAACAAATAAATGAAGTAAAAACTATAAAAAGCAATAATGCACTGTTGTAAGTTCAATCTGCTACGTTTCATGACAGCCACTACTGAGCTTATTCAGCGATAATATATCATCAAAGTTAGTGAAAAGTGGTAGCGACAATGTCTGGAGTAGATTTAATTGTGGCGTTCACGGTGGCGGTTGTAGCATATGCGATCGTAAAATTGTTAGTTTAAGTAGTTTTAGTTAGAATAAAACAGGTTTCTTAAATAGTAGTGTTTTCACTAATACGGATACAGTCGCCTGTATTAAATCAGTAAATGCTTGCTCTTTGTTGTAATCTTATATTATTATACAGAACCCGCCCAAACACGGTTAAAGTTGCATACATACAGAACTTCTAGTTGATTCAGCTCCTCTCTCCTTACATTTCTCCACTTTATTAATACGCTCATATACACACACATGCATATATATATATATATATATATATATATATATATATATATATATATATATATATATATATAGGTATATACATTCATACATTCATGCATAAAAACGTAAAACCGCATGTATATTTTTTTTTGTCACACAATCATACTTATACCCACGAATGCGCACACATATATGAACACGCATCTCAATAGAAAGTTAGTTACAGGCAATCATATACGGTACTGTTAAGAGTGTGTATGTATATGTATAAGTATGAACATACATAAAACACTGTCGAAGTGTTATTTTCAAATGGCCGCACTAAGTGCCATTTTGAAAGGTAAAAATCAATGATTTCTAAATAACTATTATTTAAAGTTTTCAGCTTTCTCTTTTTATTGATTTCATAAGTGGCCATAATTATCGCTCATATCGTTCCTAAAATACTCACATGTCTTTTTTTTTATGCTATTTTTATATCAATAGTTTCTATATATGACGTTTAAAGTTTTGGAATTTTAGTGAAATTTCTGTGAAATAGCAAAAATATAAATAAATAAAAAAATGTAAAAATAAATAAATACATGCTCATTCAATTTTTCAACTATAAAAGATTTCTATTCAACTCTATTTCCTACTGAAGACACACATAGAATCGATCGCCTTTCGGCTTCTGTGAATGTAAATATTACATTAAAATGAAATCATATAAAAATATTCCTTTTATTGATTGCCTTAAAGTGTATAAGAGGCTGCAGCAGATTTTCCACTTCTGGGACTACAGTATTGCGTTATTTCTCTCTTTTAAATTTCTATTTCTGAACCGGTCTTAAAACTTTTAGGATGCTTTAACAATTATTGACCTTTCACGTGTTAATATGTATAGAATTACAACAACAATGCTCGGGAGAAGCAGGTATCGTGTAATCAGACTTGGTATTTAAACAGGAAATGTAGTAGCATAAATGCGTTTCAAACTTTGGCACAGGACCAGCGATTTTGGGAAGCAAGGGGTTAGACAATTTCTCTGTAAAGATGAAAGGCAAAGTTGACCTCGGTGGACTTAGAACTCAGTACGTAAAGAGTCGAAAGGTAGGTGTCCGAAGCGCTGACGATAAGCATTTAGTCCCTCATTACGATCGTTTGAAATTCATACGGCTCTGATATATTATGAATGTAAATATCTTTTATTCTTTATTTGTCAAGGTCATTAGACTGCGGTCGTGCTGGGGCATTACTTTGAAGAAATTTTGGTTCTTTTCGGTTCGAACGATAGTTTTTAACATAATTTCTAGGTAACTAAAAAATTTAAAATTTCGTATACTGGTAGAATGTGTTTATAAAACATCTTTTTCTCTTGGCTTTATTGAGAAAATTCTATAGTTTGTAAGATATTTGTTGGTTTTTTTCTTCAATTTCTGCAATTTCAACCAATCACTGACGTACATTGAGGTAATAAACATTCTGTGCCGTATGAATATATCCCTCGTTTAAGAAACAGATTGGGTTTATTTACATTTGTGAAGAAAAAAAGATACCCTTCACCCTAACCCTAACTAACCCTAACCGTAAAACAGTTTGAAATGCAATAGATCGATACTAGGGTCATAATTATGGGTGACAATTTCATATGACACCGCTAGAAAAAACTGCCGTTGAAACCGAAAAGATCCGAAATTTTTGTCAAATGAATCGACCCCATTAAGTTATTTTCTTTTTAAGCCTGGTAGAAATTCAATCTTCTCTTTGCCAGACCACTAGGTTATGGGGGATCTAAATACTGGTTTTCAAGCTGTGGAAAGGGAAACAACTGACACACACACACACGTTTGTATGTGTATAAGTGTAATGACAAGTGAGTGTGGCAACTCGATTTACGCAGAATATTACGTTTACTCATCTACCGGCTCAAGTTCAAATCTCTTGAGTGCTTCGAAGTGTATTCTATGTAGAGGACACTTGTCTGTAACATAACGAATGTGTGTGTGCGTGTATATATATATATATATATATATATATATATATATATATATGGGGATTGTCATATTTTTTGCTAATTAACCACCCACATTATATACTTGGTCTTCACTTCAGTTTTCATATATAGGGTGTTTCAAAAAAAAATTCATATCTCTATTAACTTTGCAGGTTCTTGTTCCCAATGACTTTCAATTTTAACAGCATGCGTAGAAACAGGTCAAAAGTGTATGCTTAATATATGATATATTTACCTTTTCAGGTATAGAAATGGCATTCACTAGGAGAGAAAATGCGTTTCGTGTGTTGGAGTATGCTCCAACACAGTCGAACAGGACTGTGCGGCGTGCATTTGTGGGAGAGTTCTCTAAAAAGTCGTCAACGGCAATGCAGATTTGGACATGGTAGAAAAAATTCAAAGAGGGAGACTGTCTGTGCAGGGCAAAAGGATATGGACGACCACAAACATCGGAAAAGACGGTCGAGCTGGTTCGCCAAAATCTCTTGCGAAGCCCCAAGAAGTCTATAAGAAAAACAAGTTTGAAAACACAGGTTTCTCCAACGAAAGTTTGGCGCGTCCTGAGGAAACACTTTGCCATTTAAACCCTACAAGCTGCAGCTCGTTCAGGCCATAACTGCAAATGAAAAGCGAAAGCGCAAACAATTCTGTGTTGATATGCAAGAGAAACATTGAGAAGCCGAGTTCAAGGAACGTTTTGCAACGCTAAAGATAGATTTGATTTTTGCGGGCATACAGACAGATCACAGGGTTTAGAAGTAAGATTTATAAATCTGTTTTGGTATTATAGTTAAGTATTGAACATAAGATCCTGTCAATTTTTTTTTGAAACTTGCCCGATTTCATTGAAACAGATAGTTAATTCTGGGGTAGCCTGTATTTTATATATATTATATGTCTTCATGATTCTGAAGGCGCAATGGCTCAGTGGTTAAGGCAGCGGACTTGCAGTAGTAGGATCACAGTTTCAATTCCAACACCGGGCGTTGTGAGTATTTATTGAGCGAAAACACCTATAGCTCCACGAGGCTCCTGTAGGGGGTGGTGGTGGACCCTGCTGTACTCTTTTAGCACAACTTTCTCTCACTTTTTCTTCCTGTTTCTGTTGTACCTATATTTCAAAGGGCTAGCCTTATCACACTCTGTGTCACGCTGAATCTTTCCGAGAACTGCCTTCAGGGTAGACGTGTTTGTGGAGTACTCGGCCACTTGCACGTTAATTTCACGAGCAGGCTGTTCCGTTGATCGGATCAACTGGAACTCTGGTCGTCGTAACCGACGGAGTGTCACGGTACATGATTAGAGACGCTGAAAATTTGTTCAGAGCTGGTAAACATTCTGTTGTTGCTCAGAACTACGAAATTTTGTTCGTTCTATCAGATAAGAGATTCAGTTTTGCGACGAACCGAATCAGCAGCCCGAGCAAATACACATTGATGACTGTATATATGTAATAAAGTATAAAATCGTTAAAATAAAAAAAAAAACAGACCTATTAAGGTGAAATCATATATATAATTATAATTAAGGGCGTAGAGAAAAATATTGCTTATATGCTGAAAAGAGACGCTAAATCATCTAACGACTTTAAATCATTACCAAATTACACACGTGGTGAAATCGAGGGAGTAGGCTAATGAAAATTCATAAATATATAGTTATAGGCGCAGGTGTGTAGAAAGTGCTTGCTTACGAACCACATGGTCCCGGGTTCAGTCTCACTATGTAGTACCTTGGGCAAGTGTCTTCTACTATAGCCTCGGTCCGATAAAAGCCTTGTGAGTGGATTTGGTAGACGGAAACTGAAAGAAGCCTGTCGTATATATATATATATATATATATATATATATATATATGTATGTATATGTTAGTGTGTCTGTGTATGTCGCCCCACCATCTCTTGACAAACAATGCTGGTGTGTTTACGTTCCCGTAACCTAGCAGTTCGGCAAAAGAGACTGATAGAATATGTACTAGGCTTACGAAGAATAAGTTCTGGGGGTCGATTTGGTCGACTAGAGGCGATGCTCCAGTCAAATGACAAAAAAAATAATAAAAGGGAAAAGGATAAAAAGGATCCCTGGATTGATCAATTTGTGGATTAGCCGAATGGCTTTTCCTACTGAAGGAAATAAATGAAATATTTACACATTTCCTCTGGTAAACAAACACAAATCCACGATTACTTATAAATACCACCAATACATCCACGTCGAATTTAGTCGCCAACTTCAGCAATGTGTGTATACGGTCAGCGTAGTCCATAAGTGACTAGACCGTATACACACGTTGCTGAGGTAGGCTACGAAATTCGACATGGATGTATTTGTGGTGTTTATATGTAACCGTTGCTTTGCGTTTGCTTTCCTGTTGGTATGTATAAACATTTCATTTATTTACTTCAGTAGTCTCTACTGACGACGAAAAGCCATTAGGCTAATCCAGAAATTGATCAATCCAGCGATAACTACATTTTTATGAAGTTTCGTTAGCTTACTCCCTCGATTTCAGTACGTGTGTAATTTAGGTGATGATTTAAAGTGGTTAGACGATTTAGCATCTCTTTTCAGCATATGGGCAAATGTTTTTCTATGCCCTTTATTATATATATATATATATATATATTTACAGTCACACATAAAGGAGTACTCCGTCGATTGCAGCGATGAGGGTCCCAGCTAATACGATCAACGGAACAGCTTGGTCGTGAAATTAACGTGCAAGTGGCTGAGCACTCCACAAACACGTGTACACTTAACGAAGTTCTCGGGGAGATTCAGCGTAACACAGTGTGTGACAAGGCTGGCCTTTTGAAATACAAGTACTACTCATTTTTGCCAGCGGAGTGGAATGGAGCAACGTGAAATAAAGTGTATTGCTCAAGGACACAACTCTCAGATTATGAGCCAAATGCCCCTAACCACTAAGCCACGCGCCTTCACGCAGTCACACATACATAAATGCAGCCAAACAGATAGTTAGGTGTGTAGATTGTTATAAATATCTAGGGTATAGGAAACGAAATAGTAAGCAAACCGAATACATAATACATGGGATTCTACCGCCAGTAATGAATCCCTTCATACATGCAACCGTTCACTTTAATACGTATTTGTTGATATTTGTTACTTAAGGTCCCTAAATGCTATAGACTTTGAATTATAGATGTGTGTATACAGCAGTTAGACTTCCGTGAATTGCAACCTTGAATGTTTAAAGTTGGAAGTCCAGAAATTTAGGGGGAGTTGATAAATTGATTACATTGACCCTTGTGCTCAACTGTTACTTATTTTATCGACCCTGAAAGGATTAAAAGCAAAGTCGACCTCGACAGTATTTGAACGCACAAACGAAATGCCGCTGAGGATTTTGTCCGGCGTTCTAACGATTCTGCCAACAAGCTGCCTTCTTACGTTTCGAAATATTAGTTTCAAATTTTGGCACAAGGCCAGTAATTTTGTGGGAGTGCTCAACTGGTATTTATTTTATGAACCACGATAGGATGAAAGGTAAAATCGACCTCGGTCGATATTGAACTCAGAACACGAAGTCGGACAAAATGCTGCTAAGCATTTTGCCCGGCGTGCTAACAATTCTGCCAGCTCACCATTTAACTACAGTTGTTAATATTGATTTCAAATTTTGGTACAATGCCAGCAGTTTCTGAGCAGGGGGCAAGTCAAATACTTATTTTATCGACCCCGAAAGAATAAAAGCCAGAGTTGAGGCCGGCGGCGTTTGAACTCCATATGTTAATATTGACCAGAGTAAATGTTGGCTACATCCTTGAACTCTTCTATAACGCTGACGTTTTCCCTCGTCAATGATCTTTGACGCCTGCTTTCAATGGACATTGACAAATAAAAGACAAACTTAGATTTTGCCTCTAAAAATGTCACGAAATATTTGAGAATTATTTAGCATGCCTATGATAAACCTGGAGATCAGAATTCTATGAAGACCATTCTTATTAAAGTCCTTGGCTATTTGTCGTTTGACGCGCGTTTGAACAACATCATTAAAACTTTATTTAACACCTTCTTTCATATTGTGACCGATGGCTATTTTATATAAAATTCTGCCCCTATCATATCGTGGTCATTTTATCATTCAGTTATTCAAGCTTACCGAATCCACTCGCAGGCGTAGGAGTGGCTGTGTGGTACGTAGCTTGCCTACGAACCACATGGAGTGTGTGTGTGTTTGCATGTCTGTGTTTGTCCCCCCAACATCGCTTGACAACCGATGCTGCTGCGTTTACGTCCCCGTAAACTAGAGGTTCTGCAAAAGAGACTGATAGATTAAGTACTAGGCTAACAAAGTGCTGGGGTAAATTTGCTCGACTAAAGGCGGTGCTCCAGCATGGACATTGTCAAATGGCTGAAACAAGTAAAAGAGTACACATAACATACATTCCAATAAGTTGTACATAATGGATATAAAAATGCTTAGTATTATGAATGAATATTGTTGACGATTCTTGATCATAGTAATTATGAAACATTAATCGTAACACAACTACATATATTTTAACACCTGTATTTTTATTATTTAATTTTTGCTTGTTTCAGTCATTAGACTGCTGCCATTCCGCAGCACTGCCGTGAAGAATTTTTAGACGAATTAATCGACTCCTGGTACTTAATGTCTTTATATTTTTAAAACCCGGTACTTATTCGATCGTTTTCTTTTGCCAAACCGTTACGTTACTGGGGCGTAAATACACCAACAGATTGTCAAGAGGTGGTGAAGGACAAACTTTCAGTTTCTGCTTATGAAATCCACTATCAAGCATTTGATCGGCCCTCAGGCATAGTAGAAGACACCTGCTCATGGAACCCCGCAGTGGGACTGATTCTGGAATCATGTCATTAGGAAGCAAGATTCTTACCACAGAGCCACGTAAAATTGCTTAGCTGAATCAGTTGAATATTAAACTGGAGTGTCATTCAATATCTTTCGTAGGATATATATATATATATATATATATTATATATATATATGATTGATTGATTGATTCTAGTTTCAGCTCATGAGCTGTGGCCATGCTGGGGCACCGAAATAAGGATAAAATCGTTAATTTAAATATCCTTCAAAGGTAATAATTATTATTAAAATTATAATTTAGGGTATCTAAGGGATAACACCACGCTGGAAATAGCAGCCAAAACCAGATTCTAAACCACATTAAATGTTCATACATCTCCTGGTGCAGTATGAACATTTAATGTGGTTTTAGAGTCAGGTTTTGGCTGCTATTTCCAGCGTGGTGGTATCTCTTAGATACCCAAAATTATAATATATATATATTTATTATAATAAGGATTAGGCAAAAGAATTTGCTTCACCACACACCGAACTTTAGAAACAGCAGCCAAAGAAACTAGCTATTTCTTCTACTGTAAGAAACAACTCCCAGACAATATATACTCAAAAACATATCACGTAGGCAGAGAAAGAAAATAACGAAATTCACCTGGCATTTGATTAACTGTGGACGCGTTTTGAGTATATATTGTCTGGGAGTTGTTTCTTACAGTAGAAGAAATAGCTAAGTTCTTTAGCTGCTATTTCTAAAGTTCGGTGTGTGGTGAAGCAAATTCTTTTGCCTAACCCTTATTATAATAAATATTGTTTAAGTTTACGGATAATGGGCTTTTACATACCGAATCACTACTTGGTGGAATTATTAATTAATTAATTAATTAATTCTACCCTTATCATATATATATATATATATATATATATATATGTAAACGTAAAAAAAATATACAAACTGGGACAAGAACGTGAAACATTTAGAAGACGACACAAAAAACACGGACGGGACATGCGAAGCCCTCAATCATCAGTCAAGAACCGGATCATCTTCGCAATTTCGGCTGATTAATATAAATTTTAGTAGGAAAAGGGTAAAAGTTACAATGAAGTTATTTTATTTTCCAGCTATTCACTTCTCCCGCAAGTTGTATACATAAAACTCGGAGAACAAAGTAACCTACAGACCGATGAAAGCTATATAATATAATCTTGAAGTTGGCTAAACTTTTCCTTTCTAAAATAACATATATACATACAATCACAGGTGTATATATATATATATATATATATATATATATATGTGTGTGTGTATTTAAAATAAAAATAATCTGCAAGTTGTGCCAACCTTGATACGAACTCAACACCCATGTGTCCCTATGTCAAGTTTTATGACACCTTACCCCCATTAGATGTCTATTTGGCGCTCTCTGTCTTTAGATTAGTCTCTTCTGTAACTCGTTTGTTGTCTGCTGTCGTCACCATCACCGTCATCTTTGTTTCGTGTTGTTCATCATTAGATGTTTCTTGCCATTGTTCTTCTCTGACAATGATGTCGCTCAAGAATAAGTAGCTTGTATAACTTTCTTTTGTTTTCTTCGTAATATTACATTAATACTTTTCCCCACTTTCTCTCTTTCTTCGATTTCAATATTTATTATTATTATTATTATTATTATTATTATTATTATTGTTTTTGCTATATTATTTTTTTTTGGCTTACTTTTATCATTGTTGTTTTGTATTCTCTTATTCTCTTTTTAAATGATGAAAAGTCATCTTGCAGTAAACATATAACAGCCGAGAGGATACATAAAAAATACATAAAATGTATTTTATAATGTTTTTCAATATAATTATTAGATTTTTCAGTTTTCTTCGCTAATTCAATGACATGAAATAAATTTTGATGACTTTTCATAAATCACTTTGATTTCAACATCTTTTCTCATCAGTTTTGAATATTTTTTTTCTCTCAACGACTTGAATTCATTTAAATTAATGCTTTACTTTTTATAATTTACGAAAAAAACAACAACAACAATATTTCTTGTGTGGATTCTTTGATCTGTTTCGCCGATTATAAGATATGTAAGCTGACTAGATTTTTTAATGTATTTTCTATGTAAGGTGAATTTATTATAAATGTTTTTTATTTTCTGAAAAACCTTCAATGATGTATTGTTATAATCAGAAATTATCAGTTATCAGAATTGTTTTCTGAAAAGAAATTTGTCACTGTACGCGTACGAAAAGTAAAACGACATAACAAAAACAGAGACCACCACCAAATCAATGATTAAGTAATCGATATTAATATAATATTGAGGGTAACTGATTGCCGAGTTAAGAGAGGTTTAAAACCGAAAGCCGAGAGCAGCGAGTTTGACTCCCATGAATGTGTAGTGCCTATGGGCCTAGCCGTGTTTTACTGTCGCATGACAAAATTAAAATAACAACCATTTCTCCCTCAAATCATATTCAATCGCCCAAAACAAGAGAAAGATACATAAGAAAATACAGAGCTTTAAAAACTATTCTAGAACATTTTAAATCTAGACGATCAGGGCTCACATGAGGTTAAACAAGCACAACAACAGCAGGGGGGGGGCGCAATGGCCCAGTGGTTAGGGAAAAGGACTCGTGGTCGTAGGAACGCTGTTTCGATTCCCAGACCAGGCATTGTGAGTGTTTATTGAGCAAAAGCACCTAAGCTCCACGATGCTCCGGCGGCCGGGGAGGGGAGGGGAGGGGAGGGCGGCTGAACCCTGCTGTTCTCTTTCACCCCAACTTTCTCTCACTCTTTCTTCCTACTTCTGCCACAAAGCAGAGGAACCATGGCGTAACCCACAATGGTGTGGTAAACTTTCAGACCCTAGTCTAGATTGCGAATCCTCTGTACCCCAGGATGGTTCTGCTCTCCACCCGTTAAAATAAGCCATCGTTTACGCACTGATGATAACAACGTAGCTTTCGCGCCCGTGCAACCGCCAGTCAATCATCTGTGGTGAGTGGATCTTCAAGTTGCCGCACGCATTCTTAGCAGCTTAGAATAAGCTCGAATTAGAGATTATTCTTTGTGGCTAATGGCGTGAATCCTGATTGGAAGAAGAAGAAGTAGAAGAAGAAATCAACAACACTCTGGTCCAGTTATACTTACTGTAAACACTGAATGCCTTTTGGTGCAGCTGATAGCCAAACATCACATGAGGATTGTTACTCATTTCATACGCAACAGATTGAATATTCAATAATCTGTAACTACAGGTTTTAAATTATAAACGTCGCTACTAAAAGTATTGTGTTTGATATAAATAGTTCTGCGCTATCAATCTCCACGTGGACTTTAATGAGGGTACTCGATTTGTGATGAATTTCTGCAGAAATAACTAATAACAATTCTAAAATTTGCAGTCAAGTTTATTTTCATAGTGCGGCCTTATAATAGAAATTTTGAAGTTACACTAGCATTAGAAATTTCCGAGTACTTGTACCTATCCCAGAAAATCTTGTAATTTTCTCTTCATTGTAGCCAAAATGGATTACAGCCCATATAATAATAATAATAATAATATAATAATTCTTTCTATTATAGGTACAAGGCCTGAAATGTTGGGTGATAAAGCTAGTCAATTACATCAACCCCACTGCCCGACTGGTCGACCTCAGCGGCATTTGAACTCACAACGTAAGGACAGACCAAATGCCGTTAATCATTTTGCCTGGCGTGTTAACGTTTCGGCCAGTTTGCCGCCTTAATAATAATAATAATAATAATAATAATAATAATAATAATAATAATGATTTTGACTTGGGCACTCGGTCAACAACAATATTTCCTGCCCGAAAGCATGAAAATCATTGATGATTTGGTTCTTTTCGGTTTGAACGGCAGTTTTTTCTAGTGGTCGTCATATGAAATTATCACCCATAATTATGATCCTAGTATCGATCTATTGCATTTCAATCTGTTTTAGGGTTAGGGGTGGTGGGAAGGGTATCTTTTTTCTTCAGAAATATAAATAAACCGAATCTGCTTCTTAAACGATGGACATATTCATACGGCACAGAATGTTTTTTTTACCTCAATAGACGTCATTGATTGGTTGAAATTGCAGAAAAAACAACAAATATCTTACAAACTATAAAATTTTCTCAAAAAGCCAAGAGAAAAAGATGTTTTATAAACACATTCTACCAGTATAGGAAGTTTAAATGTGTTTAGTTACGTGAAAATTATTTTAAAAAACTGCCGTTCAAACCGAAAAGATCCGATGACTTCAAATGTATTTTAACTCAGAACTGGAATAGATGTCGCTAAGCATTTTGTCTGATGTTCTATTCTAATCGCTCGCTGTCTTGTTATACTCATAATATTAATAATATGATGATGATAAAGAAGAAGAAAAGGAGTAAATCGGTGAGGTTTATCGTATGAATTAGGCTTACAAGTATTACAGCTAAACTTCAATAAGTTCATAATTTTTAGTAATTCGATTCGTTGATTTGCTTCACCGGGATTGGATATTTTCACAGCAGTCAAACAAATATCCAATCACAATAATTCAAATCAATGAAACGAATTAATAAAAATTATTAACATACTGAAGAATAACTGTTAGTAATACTTGTAAACTTAATTCATAATTAACCCTTATGATCGATGAAATACAAATACTAATAATGGTCGGTGATCTGAAACCAAATATAATAAACTAAGGTAGCACACTTCCTATGAACACCGATTTGAATAGATAACTAAATAAAATAAAACTATAACTAAAAAAAAACTAATTGTGTTACTCGGCATGAAGTTAATTGAGGAGATGCGAACCCAGAATGGAATGATTCAAAGTTATGAAAGAAGCATCTAGAACTCAGCAGCAGAAGAAAGAAATAAACCGACTCGAGACAAAAAGGCGGACAATTTAAGCAAAGAGCTAAACTTTATCTCTTTATTGCCAACAAGGGGCTAAACACAGATGGGACAAAGGGATTAAGTCGATTACACCAATCCCAGTGCGTTACTGGTACTTAATTTATCGACCTCGGCGAAATTTGAACTCAGACCGTAACGGTAGACGAAATACCTATTTCTTTACTGCCCATAATGGGCTAAACACAGAGGGGACAAACAAGCACAGACAAACGGATTAAGTCGATTATATCGACCCCAGTGCGTAATTGATACTTATTTAATTGACCCTGAAAGGATGAAAGGCAAAGTCGACCTCGGCGGAATTTGAAAGCAGAACGTACGGCAGACGAAATACAGCTAAGCATTCCGACTGGTGTGCTAACGTTTCTGCCAGGCTGCCGCCTTGAAAGGGCTAAATTTTGCCTTCAAGTCTTGCAAATAAAACAGAAAATGTATAATTAGATACGAGAGGAATGTTAGATTCTACATAGATTATATATATATATATATATATTATATAATATATATATATATATGTATATATGTGTATATATGTATATATGTATATATATGTATATATGTATATATATATATATGTATATTATATATATGTATATATATATATATGTATATATGTATATATATATATATATATATATGTATATATGTATATATATATATATATATATATATATATATATATGTGTGTGTGTGTGTGTGTGGAGGCCCAGTGGTTAGGGCAGCGGACTTGTCGTCGTAGGATCGCGGTTTCGTTTCCCAGACTGGGCATTGTGAGTGTTTATTGAGCGAAAACACCTGGCAGGAGATGGTCGCGACCCCTGTTGTACTCTTTCGCCACAACTTTATCTCACTCTTTCTTCTGTTGGCCTGCTCCCTTAGCCAGCGGGGTGGCGTCATTTGAAGGTTAAAACAATGTGAAGCACATTGTGACCAGCGATGTGTGTCAACATCTGATAGCCTGGTCGGTCACGTGACGTGATTGTAATATATATATTTATATATATGTTAGAAATCGGAATTCAGCAGCTGAAAGAAAAAAAATACGTAATGTACTCTGAGGTATGAACACAAAAGAAATAACAAAGGTAAACCGATTCAGGACGTAAACTGCTGATACAGGCATGGACATGCAAATCAAACAAAATAAAATAGGAACACGTCTAAGAAATACATCCTAGGACACCAACAGCTTTTTGAGCAACAAAAACTGAACCAGAGAATCACTGGACAAAGTATAAATATAAAAGAACGTGAGAAGATCTGGGAGCATAAAATTGTTAAAGAGGAAACTATGAGCAGTCGGAAATAAATTATAAAAGAACATAGATCTACCTATAGACCAACGGAAGTATGTCCGAGGATAAAACACTACGATAAAATAGAACTATAAAAACACAAAGCTAGCTATGACGGCTTTACCAAAAACGGAATTGAACATCATGATCACTAGGTTAAATGAAATGTATGCAATAGCCACTGAAGTTACAAAGAAAGTAGGTCATATAGGTCTATCGAAATACAGCAAACGACATGAAATATAAACATAAAAAATGGAGAATAAGATTGTAAAGATATTGGCGTAAAGAAGTTGATGTAATCAAAGAACGCCTGAAACAAGAGATCTTCACGAAATCGTAAAGAATATGCGCATAGGGAGAGAGAGAACGATTCTTAGAACAAATAAAATAGCAAAATATCTATATCAGCAAAAAGAGAAAACTAATTTATATCCAGAAGCACCAGTAAGAGATATAGAATAATTTCAAGGGAGAGTGTGAGCAATGATTGACCAAGAACGACACTTTTCAAAACAGATCACCTGAAAAATCAAGGGAGGCGATAAGAAAATAAGTAGTAACCGAAAGAGTACAATAAGTCAAACACCGGAAGACAAGGATTTCTGGTTAAAATATTCAACAGAAATATAAATTAAAATTAATGTGTTACTATATATTGATAGAGTGGTTGGTGTATAGAGCTGTCTATCACAATGTGGTGAAGTATAGCTCATCACGATTCTCCTCCCGAAGAAACAATTTAAAAAAATAAAGAATAGATACATACTCCACCTTTCAGCGTTGTGTAACACTTAAACAACATTTTGTAGACTGTGCTATAGGTAGACACAGAGGACCTGAGCAGAGGAAGGAATGGCTATCAGAAGTCTTTTGGTAGTTTGCCTGAGCAAAGCGGCATCAATAATAAACAGATACAGAAAATACATAGATAAATGAATGGCAAATTTTCAGATAGACATCCGTCAGAATTATAAAATCTAATGCACTTATCATAAGAAGAAAGTGAAAAACAGCAACAAAAGAAAAAACAAACAAAAATCAAACTAAGCCAAAAGAGTACTCTATAAATCCTTTTATTTATATCTGTTGTTAATATCTTTGATTAGTATGTTAAACTCTGTAGAGGCACATGGCCTAGTGGTTAGAGCAGCGGACTCACGGTCGAAGGATTGCGGGTTCGAATCTCAGAGCGGGCGATGTGTGTGTTTATGAGCGAAACACCTAAGCTCCTCGCAGCTCCGGCAGAAGGTAATAGCGAAACTTCTGCTGACTCTTTCGCCACAACTTTCTCTCACTCTCTCCTCTTGCAGCTCACCTACGAGGGACCGGCGTCCCGTCCAGGAGGGGAACCTATACGCCAAGAAACCGGCCCTTATGAGCCAGGCATAGCTCGAGAAGGAACTGTGCAGGCTTTGGATACAAATGATATAGAAAATCCAACAAGAAATTCACTCTTCCTAACATTTTTCAGTTTCAGTTAACCAAGAAGCTGTCCACTTTTTGGCAGTGATCTAGTCTTTTGTCTTCTCAATATTTCGTCTGCATAATATCCCCTTCGTTTTCTTTCAGCTATTACAATCTCTCCAAGAAGTCGTTTCGACCAGCCTTGATGGCCCGGATTTTTCACTGAGACAACTCTCGTTTTGTGGGGTCTTCAAATTCTTGTTTGCTTTTTGTCTACACTCACTTTCTTTTATCCTATTTTCTAGTCTTTCTAATTTACGATAATTCTTCAAGTCCTCACAGTCACCGCAAGTTAATCGGATTTTTGTTTGTCGTAAACCCTTAATGCTGGTGAAGCTGGGGCATATTCTAGATGTTGGCATTATCATTGCACACATACATACCTACATATATGCATACATACACACACATATACATACATAGATATTGGGTTGTCCGGAAAGTTCGTGCCGGTTTATAGTAGCTTACATTTCGACGTATTTTAGAACATGGTTGAGTCCATAAAATAGGATTTGACTACACCTACATTTAGAGAACAGTTTAAACTATCTTTTCGTGGAAGAATGTTTATGTTCCTATAACCTGTGTTAATTCTGTAACCTTTTAAAATGGAAGTTCATTTTCGGCATTTGATGCTTTGGGAAGCGGAGAAAAATTGCTGCAGCTCGGCTGGGATGTGTTACCCCCCACCCTCTATATTCACCAGATGTTGCTCCTTCGGATTTCCACTTATTCAGGTCTCTGCAGAATAGTCTTAATGGTAACAAATATCAATTCCTTAGATGACGTAAAAAGATACCTTGATGAATTCTTTGCCATGAAACCACCTCAATTCTGGGAAGAGGGTATTTTCAAGTTAAAGGAAAGATGGAGACACATTGTGCAACGAAATGGTTCATATTTGGTTGATTAAAAATGTAATGGAAAGTATTTATTGACCCTTTTCTTTCCTTTAAAAAGTCGACACGAACTTTCCGGACAACCCAATACATACATACATACATGCATACATACATACATGAATGCATACATTCATGCATATGTGTATACATAGGTACATGCCTACATATACAAAAGCAAATTTTGCCCACACAAAAGTATCTTTATACTCTGTGCAGTAACACTTTGGATGGCTCACTGAATGTGTCGGCTACCCCTCTTCCTGTTTCGCTATAGCTGTAACTCTTTTTGTTGTTAACCTTGAGATCAATATAAACTGAGCAGTCCTATGATCAAAGCCTTTCCAATCGTAACCATCTCGTCTTTCTCAGTATGCGAGAATTTATTCATTATCTAATTTATTGAGACTTTTTGTTTGCGCAAAATTTTTATATTGATTTCTTTGTGTAAGCATTGTGTTTGCCAATAATTAGACATATACACACACGCATACACGCACACACATACATGCACACACACATACACGCACACATACATACACACACGCACACAGAATTTATTATTCATTCTTTCTATTATTTTTAATTACTGCTTATTGGTATCGATGCCTTTGGCCAAATTCCTGTGAAATGATCACTGATCTATGTCGTGGCATATATTCATAAGCAGATAATAAGAAAGCGTAGATAATAATAATTATAGTAACAATAAAATAATTATGATGCTAATAATAATAATTATCGTAATGTGTTCGTGTATTTAATTATTAGGAAGGATGACTTTTCCAACTGGTCTTAGGATCAAAACTGTTGCCAAAACTATAATCATATCCTACTTTTGGCACAGAAACAGAATTTTATGGAGAAGATAATTGAGACTGAGTGATACCCATATTTTTGCTATGTTGTTGGGTCCTGGCATTAACAGTCTATTTAATGAAAAGCGATTCCTGATTGAAGTGAAACCGGCGCGCTGATACGTCAGAGGAAAAGAGAGCTTGTTTTACATAGAAGTAACGTAATTTAGTTGTTTATATACTTAATATTGGCTTCAAATTTTGGCACTTTTCGGGCAAAGAGTAAGTTGATTACATCGACCCCAGTGTTCAGCTAGTACTTATTTCACCGTCCTCGAACGGATGAAAAGCAAAGACGTCTACGGAGGAATTTGAACTCAAAACGTAAAGACGGACGAAATGCCGCTAAGCATTTTGGCCGGCGTGCTAACGATTCTGCCAGCTTGCCGTCTTCTATAGGTTTAGTATTACTATTAAATAGTATTTCGTGTAACAAATCTTTAGGTTTATAAGACGAAAGTGTGAAATATCCAAAATGGAAACATGAAGTCAGTATGGCAGAATTTCTAAAAGAAAGCGAACAAAAAACAAAAACGAAAAACATAATAAAAAATACATAGGATAAATATATAAATAAGAAACTAACAACAAAAATGAATCTTACTTCCGATTGATCCTTCCATTATTGAGCTATCTACTAGAGTCCTTAAACATAGTAATTGATTCAAGAAATAAAGAATCACCTACAAAGGAATGGACGACAAAAATATAATTCGATAGAAGTCGATGTTTTAGTATTTTGGCTTCTATTCGCAAAGTCACGAAAGTTGAATGGCTTCCGATTCGACAAAGAATGGGTTCAGTAAAAGAAGATAACAAAGCGAAAGAAAACAATGGCAGCAGATGTCTTTCTCTGTAATCACGTGAGAGCAGTCTTGTTGATATCTAACTTTTTAAAACTTCCCGTCATGCAACAGTGATCAACATCTAAAGGAGAGAAATAGCACTATAATGTGCAAATTTATTTCGATAATGTTATTTTTTGTTGCTGGTTTATTTTTATATATTATATATTTTCTCCGAGTTCTTCACACCGCAGACACTTTTTCCCACGCGACTTCTTTAAGAAAATCTTTAAGCCGGATGCAGCTGGTTAATAGAAGAATTAGAAATAATTTGGCAGACAATAGCTACATTGTCAGGGATACCGTTTGTTAAGTGGCACTAATAATGGTATAACTATTGCTTTCTTTTTCTTATTTTCATAGTTTTATTGTCAGAATAAGGTGATCTAATGAGAGTAAATTTGCGAAAAATTTGCAATGTTGATCCATCTACACTTCACCGAGAGCTTTTTTTAAACAGTAAACAATCTATTATATACTTCTGTGGCACGTTTGGGTATGGTCGTATTGCACAATCATAGCTGATACGTATGTGTGTGCGTGTGTGTGTCCCTGTGTATGTACTTGTGTGTGGGTATGTGTGCGTGCATGTATGTTTGCCTGTATGGATATGGTCCTGTCTGTGTGTTTGGTTGTCTGCCTCCCTCTCTGTCTGTCTGTCTGTCTACCTGTGTCTCTGTCTATCTATCTATCCAACTATCTATCTTTCTGTATATTGCATGTGTGTACTTATGTATATATGTACGACAAAATATGTCAGGTCACTTATGAGCCTCTCATAAATGCCACTGGTAACATGGAATCCAGTACAACATGTTGCATGGTCGGGTTGCCGGTGACCAAACCGGCATCCCTACAAGGCTATCCTGGTGAGGACGGTTGCAAGAAACCCAGCGGGATTTTAAAAAAGATCTGCAAAAAAGTCGGATGAACATAGCGCAGGCTCAACAGCTATCTAGCAATAACGCGGGTACGCAAAATCCGGGGGGGGGGGTCCGGCGTGCTAGAAGACCACTGAGAGTGAGGCACACCTCAGCTTCTGTTGAAGCATGTCTATAGGAGAAGGTCACTCTGATTTAAAACCAGATATGTAGGGAATGGCATTGGACATTTTGAGGATCTTTGGTTTGTGC
>NC_043012.1:52465860-52485860 GCF_006345805.1 Octopus sinensis | reverse complement strand
CAGGGGGATTGGAAATATGCAATGGTGAAGAAGGAAGAAATAGATGAACTGTTAGTGAGGTGTGAAAATAGAAATGTGAAAGTGGAGGAGTGGGAAGTTGGAAAAAGACAAAGAATGAGTTTAAAGAAAAATATGCGATGGACTTGGGGGATACGTGTATTGAAATTGGGGAGAACAATGGATGATAGGGTACGAAGGACAGGTAAGTGATGCGCGGATGGGGCCGTTAGCATCGCTTTCATATTACCATTTTTTTCATTTAAAATGCATGTTTCATATTATTAATTATAATTTTCTATGTCCCCAATGTTTTGTAATGTCCCCTCTCCGTCGCCCCTTGTGGGTAATAAAAAATCAGTGAGTAATGAAGCCGCTGCAGTACTAGGCGTTGCTTTGTAGTAAGTATTGTTTGAAAAGCCTAACATATAGTCATATTCTTAACAGTTAAGTGGAACGGAACAATGAAAATTTAGTGTAAGGCTTTCAAAGTCGGCAACTACATGCAATGGTTTCGATGTCACAACTAGTGAGTAATCAATTTACAATCTGATGATATGGCACTCGTCATAAAGACGGCAATTCCTCGTTTTCCTCTTGTTTAAATATATTTAAAGCATAATGCTTAGAATTATCCTATTAACATATTTGTTTGAATGAAATATATGCGGATAGACGAAGTATGTGGTGTTATATGCTCTTGATAATCCACCGCTTGCAACGCATAAGGCTCTGAAAGCTGAGTCAACAAACGAGCGTCTATATTGCAGTTTTACCTGCTAGAAACAGCAGACAATAAGTTCCCTCAAATTAAATTTCATTGCCTTGGAAACAGACACCTATTGGCTCATGTAATATTAGATAAAAAAAAAAGGTAAATGTGCTTAGCTTAATGGTTTATGTGTTGGACATATGATCGTTAAGTCGCAGGGCTCGAATTTTGGACCAGGTGATGTGTTCTGCCTTTAAGCAAAGCGCTTCATTTAACATGACTTCAATACACAGAGAAAAAAGAATACCAGTGGTATCTGGTGATTTTAAGTCTACTCCATTCAGACTTAAAATCTCAGCTTAAAGCCTGGAAATCTAGAGGAACCTCGACTCTTACGCTTTCTACATTATATAAATTGATATTTGCATCGAAATTGATGTCGCAACTGTAGGCTCGCTGAGGTTTTATGGCATCAGTTCATTTTACTCCTAATCTATTCTACACAAGTAAAAAGAAAAATGAGGTCCATGAGAATTTTTGAAATAACTATCCTGTTTTGCGTTTACATTTACGGTCATTAGATATGTTTAAAATACTTTTTCCTATAGGGCGCTTCGGTGCTTTTGTCCTTCACAAATAATTTAATATAAATGTTAGAACATTTGTTGTGCTACCCTAGACGCAATATCACAAATTCTACCTGACATAACTATCAGCTATATTAATCTTGTGGGATCTAGCCGATCCCTAGATCAGTTGGAATGATTCGTGTATTCCTAGATCAACAATTATTAAGCAAAATGATTGTGAAGGGCATTCTATCAGTCCATGTAAACTTATTCCAGTCTACATTATCTAATGTATCCGGCATTGTTCAAAGTAGTGAGGCATAAAATGATGGTTATTGCTAGAATCTGATGTGACAATACAGACCCCTAGCGGCTACAACTTACAACCAAATTCATATTACTTAATGTCAGGTAAATCCTGTTCAGAGAACTATCATCAAAAAATATTCTAGCTACTTTTTGTTCTTTAATCAAAAAATGAATATCTGTGAGATTTCCCAATCTAGTTTGGTGGATATATCAACAAGTCTTTTTAAAATCATACTTCACTGTCTTAGAAGAACTGTAGTTATTGTTTCTGTTGGTTCTGTAGTAGCACTGTAGCATTATCAAAAATCTACCAAAAACTATATTATTGGATGAGCTCGTGCCATTGACATTGATTAACTTCCTTCAGAATTTCTGTTAGCTATAGTTTTGCAACGTAGAGTAAAATCAGAATTTTATGTTCAAGATATGAAGCTTTTGCGTATACGAGGTATCACCGTCTGAAGCAAATACTTGATATCATTTTCCTTAAATATTTTCTTTTGTTCAATATTTATAAGATGTATTCAAGCTATGTAAAAAAAAACAGAAAGTAAGCTGCCTTAGGTTCTATACGAACCCGCAACCGACAGATCATAATTAGAGTCTCATAGCTAGTATAGCCTTTATTTACTTTATCTTTGTTATTGTGTTTAGATTTAGAAATATACGAATAGTGGAGGAACTCTAAAACAACTGCGTTTAACCTTTCCCAAGAGTATCCACTTAATTTTCAAACAAAATGAAGACTTATGCTGTTGGCCAATTCTATATTAGATATATTATTGAGAGGTTATCAATGTTACATAATTAGGATGCAATCACTGTATAGGTGAACCTTTCTGAATTTCCCATGGTTAACATTAATCATAAACGCATATGGTTTGCTGGTCAATTAGCTTTAGTATTGTCGATAATTCTACAAGAGGTTGTCAAATATCACCAGAACTTGTTATCTACACAACAATACACTAAATATCACAATTAGACAGGTTTTCTCACCGTTTCTGAAAGGTTAGAGCACATTACTAGTAGTCGAGATAAAACAAGTCATTTAGATGCTGATTTATCATCCATTCAAAATTCAGTGTAGTTTATATCCTTGATACAGACTCATATCTGAATAGCCTAGAGCATAAAGCTGAAAATTGTTTGCATGGTAGGAATTCAACATTAAATACAACAATGAGTAAATAGTGAATGTTTCCTGAGCCATGAAAGTATTTTAATTTCAGGTCATGAAGCGATTGTAAGACAAATGGCTCCCTGGATAGGGCGCCAACATTACATTTGACAATCAACTGCTATTTCTTTATAACAGCAGAGTGAATTTAAGCAATTCAAAATTAAATTTCCTGCCGAAAAATATATAAACACTTTCAGCAGATTTTTTTTTTCCTGATACATGCAGAACTAAATCAATATTGCATTTGGTAAAACCATATCATCTCTACCATGATGAGCAAACAACTTTCCTATTTTCTGATGGGCAAAACGTCAATAAATTTGTGTATTCGTTTCTGAATGGCATAACACGAAGAAAATTGAGATAAACCCAGTTTCTGGTGTGAGGATGGATAATGAATAGAACGTAACTAAGTATCGTACATGCTATACTGATATTTTTGACGTAAACAGCGAATTATGCATACCAATCATTACACTATGATCATTATCACCGTTATCGCTGTCACCATCGTACGCAATGTAATCATTCATTTCGTCTGAATAAGACATTCTTCAGAAGTCTTGACCTATTGTCATTCATTAGTGTTTTATATGGAATTAAGTTAGAGGTATGTCTCTGTATGTAGCGCCCACAGGCGTATGTCCGCAGTTAATGTTCTTGAATAGCTGCGAGGCTGAAAGAAAATAAAAACACTGTAAACGAAAAATTTCTACAAGGCCACTTGGTGACACACACATTCACACGGAGCGTCAGATACATAAACAGACAAAACAAACACACATACATAGATATGTACATATATATATATGTGCGCATATTGTGACAGATAAATAGACAGACACAGAGCTCAAAAGTGGTGTCTTATCTGATTTAACAGAGACATCGATAACTGAATTAGAACGTAGTTCAGCCTTAGGAGAATGTTTATAAGAAATAATAAAGTCAAACGTAGGATCTTTTCGGTTTGAACGGCAGTTTTTAACATAATTTCTAGGTTACTAAAAAATTTTAAACTTCGTATACTGGTAGAATGTGTTCATAAAATATCTTTTTCTCTTGGCTTTATTGAGATAATTGTATAGTTTATAAGATATTTGCTGTTTTTTTCTTCAATTTCTGCAATTTCAACTAATCACTGACGTCCATTATGGTAAACAACATTCTGTGCCGTATGAATATGTCCCTCGTTTAAGGAACAGATTGGGTTTATTTACATTTGTGAAGAAAAAAAAGATACCCTTGCCCCCACCTCTAACCCTAACCCTAAAATAGATTGAAATGCAATAGATCGATACTAAAATCATAATTATGGGTGACAATTTCATATGACACCGCTAGAAAAAACTGCCGTTCAAACTTAAAAGATTCCAAACGTATCTTGAATCTCTGGTCTTGTGGTGGCCTGCAGTTGGACTGGCCCGGTGTATGTGAACCTTCTTCGGCACCGTCTATACGACATGTGAGGGCCCGTATAAATAAATAAGAGAGCGAACAGGAGAACAGACATGTGTATGTGTCTTTCAGTGTGTCTTTGATTGCCCACCATTGCTTGATAAGCGGTGCTGGTGTATTTACTTAGCGGTTCGTCAAAAGGTAACGATAGAATAAGTACTAAACTTTAAAATACAATAAATGCAGGGGTCGGTTCATTCGACTAAAAATCCTTCAAGGCTGTGTCCCGGCATGGCCACAGTCTAATGACTGAAACATGTAAATGCTAAAAGATATTACTAAAATATAAAGTTTAATAAACAGGTTAATGATACAAACGCGTAATCATCGCTTAAGAAACGAAGGTTGACATGAGTTATAAATGAATATTATATCTCTAACCTATTGCATCGAAATTCTAGAATTAGGCCAGTATTAGTATCCATAAGAGCGAAGGCTAGAACGAACGCTATTCTTTTATATAAACCTATTGCTATGGGTTGAAATTGAGCTCGCATGTAAAAGTAAAAAGGCAAAAATCTCCCTCAACAATGTAGAGATTCGTTGATTACAGGCATGTCACAGTGTCCTTCTCTCCATATAAGGTAAACATAAAGAAGCGTATGAGTTATTGCATTCTCTCAAGTTTATATTTCATTGCAATAACGTGCTAATAATTGCCTCGTTATAAAGCCATAGGGTTGATTCTCAGATGGGTACTACATTGTATCTTCAAGGTATTTCATTTCACTTTGCTCGGATCGATTCAGATGAACTATGAATATCGCATGCCGGATGTTTCAATATATCAAGTGTTTTAGGACAAAATGAGAATCTAAAACGCTTAGCGAAAGTACACTGCATGCTGGCATTGTATATTCACTTGTGAGTGACGGCT
This sequence comes from Octopus sinensis, assembly GCF_006345805.1. NCBI lineage: Eukaryota > Metazoa > Mollusca > Cephalopoda > Octopoda > Octopodidae > Octopus > Octopus sinensis. Next base: position 52,480,758 of record NC_043012.1, on the reverse strand, counting down.
GATTTGGGTTTTAAAAATATATGACTTACTCTGTTTGCCACGTTTCATAAAACAATATATATATAATAATAAAATAATAATATTAATAAAACATTGTGTACAGTGCTCAGGTGCACTACAACTCATCTAAAGTGTATGTATAGTACATAGGGTAATGTACAAGCGTCAGGAAAAGAACAGTGCATGAGTCATGACATACACATATGTGTATGAGTATGGAAGGGGGACAATCAGGTGTAGTTTCGGCGGATTTCGGAAAGCATGAGAGCCTTAAAGGATGCAGTGTCATGGCAACCAACAACTGACGCAGGCAGTTTGTTCCATGCTTCAGCAACTCTGAGCGTGAAAAAATGTTTTCGAAAGTCATGGGAGCTGTGCTGTTTTCTAACTTTGTAGATATGTCCAAGTGTGTTGGACACATGGAGATCAAAAAGGTGTGCAGTGTTGTTGTTGGTGAGGTGGTTGGTAATTTTGTGGGTGTTTACCAAGTCCATCGCCAGATGCCGGAGCTTCAATGAATCCATGCCCAGGGAAACAAGACGCTCAGAGTATGGTAGGCGTCTGATGGAGGGTATGCTTTTGGTTGCACGTCTCTGAACAGATTCCAGGATGTCAATGTTCTGAGCAAGATAGGGGTTCCAAACTGATGATGCGAATTCCAAGTGTGGTCGTACCATAGCTGTATACAGCTTTACATAGATGGCTGGAGAGCGGCTAACAAAAGTCTTGCTGAGTGATGCCAAGACACCCTCGGCCTTCTTGACAATTTTAGAGATATGCTTTGTCCAACGCAAATTATATATTTTATAAGATCTGTTCTGTCTGTCTGTGTGTGTGTCTTCTAGGATCTTGGGCATCCTCTCTCCGATTGCGCTCAAATTTGATATGTAGATACCGACGGTATGAGGGCCTGTATAAGTCTTGAAAAAAATTACAAAAATCGATTACCGGTGAGAATGCGATCGATAAAGCCGTGGGAAATCGTTTTTCTTTGGAATAGAAAAAGTCTATCGTTATTTCTTCTTTTGCTGGTGTCTCAAATTTAGGTTAAGTCAGTGTTTCTCAAAGAGGAGGCCTATGGGACGGTCGGACAAGTTGTTTTAACAAAATTTGGTTTAAATGTTTGACAACTCAGCACCGTCCATTGGACAGGGGAAATTTTGCTCGTATATATCTATATATATCAATAATGATAATGGTTTCAAATTTTTCCACAAGGGCAGTAATTTAGGGGGAGGGAATGAGTCGATTACATCGACCCCAGTACTCAACTGTACTTATTTTATCGTCCTCGAGAGGCTGAAAGGCAAAGTCGACCTCGGCGGAATAATAATAAGGATTATTACAAAGTAGCATAACGTTAGCTTACTTCGTTATATATCAATATGTGACCTCGTGAGTACCGTTGGCGATTTTTCTTCCTCTGTCTTCCCTTCTCGGGATCTTTCCTTCTCCTATGTTTCCGACGAAGAGCTCCGCTCGAAACGTTAAACCCTCCTTCTTCCCTTCTTTCCTGAGCGTCCAATAATACTTTATTTGTTCCACGTCCTCGCGTTGTTGTGTTTTTTAAATTTTTTTTTATTTTTGTGTTTTCTTGTTTGGATTAACTTTATATATATATATATATATATATATATATATAATATATATATATATATATATATATATACTCAGCTAATAATTTCTTGGTGCTATTTACAGATAAAAATATATTTTCAAGATGCAAATCAACATAAATTCTGTTACAAATATCGGGATATATAATGAAGAATATTAACATGCTGTTATTAATGCGTATATTACCATGAATATGTCAATCTGCAAGATGTATATACATGTATATATGTGTGTGTATATAGACAGTCACACAAATTTAAATGCATTCACATACATATCGACATATATCACCGTGATCACCGTAACCGACCAGGCTATCAGATGTTGCTACACATCGCTGGTCACAATGCGGTTCGCATTGTTTTAGCCTTCAAATGACGCCATCCCGCTGGCTGAAGCGGGCAGGACAACAGAAGAAAGAATGAGAGAAAATTGTGGCGAAACAATACAGCAGGGATCGTCACCACCCCCTGCCGGAGCCTCGTGGAGCTTTAGGTGTTTTTGCTCAATAAACACTCACAACGCCCGGTCTGAGAATCGAAACCGCAATCCAACAACCACTAGGCCATTGCGCCTCCACATTGACATATATATATTTCTTTACTACCCACAAGGGGCTAAACATAGAGAGGACAAACAAGGACAGACAAACGGATTAAGTCGATTACATCGACCCCAGTGCGAAACTGGTACTTTATTTATCGACCCCGAAAGGATGAAAGGCAAAGTCGATCTCGGCCGAATTTGAACTCAAAACGTAACGACAGACGAAATGCCGTTAAGTATTTCGCCCGGCGCGCTAACGTTTCTACCAGCTCGCCACCTAGATCAACATATATATTTATACAAAAAAAATATAGTTTTTATAGATAAGGATTTTTTATACTTCAATGATAAACGTGTTTAAGACAGGCAATTGATGTGAATGACTGTAACTATTTGAATCAACCTTTTTTATAAATAGTATTTCAACCACAGGAAAGGTATTAGAATTCCGCAACTCACACTATAGTGGTATTAAATGGATAAACGAGGCGGCCAGCTGACGAAATCCTTAGCGTGTCTAAATGATTAGCGGCATTTCTTCAGATTATTTACATTCTGAGTTCAAATCTCACCGAGATCAACTTAGCCATTCATTTTTTTTTTATTTGAATTACCCGGCCTCCACTCAATACTGAAAGTATATGTGCCAACATTTCAATGAGTTAAATGAAGATACATAAAACTTGTAGTATTCACCCTATCATGGCGGCCAGCTGGCAGAGACCTTAGCACGTCGGGCGAAATGTGTAGCCGTATTTTTTCTGCCGTTACGTTCTAAGTTCAAATTCCGCCCAGGTCGACTTTGCCTTTCATCCTTTCGGGGTCGATTAAATAAGTACCAATTACGCACTGGGGTCAATGTAATCGACGTAATCCGTTTGTCTGTCCTTGTTTGTCCTCTCTGTGTTTGGCCCCTTGTGGGTAGAAAAGAAATAGGTATTTCGTCTGCCGTTACGTTTGAATTCAAATTCCGTCGAGGTCGACTTTGCCTTTCATCCTTTCGGGGTCGATAAATTAAGCACCAGTGAAGCACTGGAGTCGATGTAATCGACTTAATCCATTTGTCTGTCCTTGTTTGTCCTCTCTGCGTTCGACCCCTTCTGGGTATTTAAAGAAATAGGTATTTCGTCTGCCGTTACGTTCTGAGTTCCGATTCCGCCGAGGTCGACTTTGCCTTTCATCCTTTCGGGGTCGAGAAATTAAGTACCAGTTTCGCACTGGGGTTGATGTAATCGACTTAACCCCTTTGTCTGTCCTTGTTTGTCCCTTCTATGGTTAGCCCCTTGTGGATAATAAAGAAATAAGTATTGACTCTATCATTCACTTGATATTAATGAAAACAATGAATTTTTATTCTAAAAGAGCAACAACATGAAGTTAAATATGTCCATGATTCATTGTTTCCCTTCATCCCCCAGTTGTTTAGATAAAGTTTTCTCACACTAAGAAAAGGGAGCCAAACCTACGGAAATACTTGTAATAGATGTGTTCGATACATTTCAATCAGCTGTTGATATATATTGCATCGAACTGGAATGAAAGAAAAGAAAGGCTGCGTGATAAGAAGCTTGCTCTCCAACCACATGGTTCCAGGTTCAGTACTACTGCGAGGCACCTTGAGAAAGTGACCTCGACTATAGCCTATAATATATATAAATATATATTTATATGTGTGTGTGTGTTTCTCTGTGTTTTTCCCTCCGCCCCCAGCTCTTGACAATCGGTGTCCCAGTAACCTATCGGTTCGGCAAAACAGAACCGATAGAATAAGTACCAGGCTTAAAGGAAAAAGATGTACTGGGATCGATTCATTCGACAAAAAGTTCTTCAAGGCAATGCTTTAGCATGGCCGCAGGCTAATGACTGAAACAAGTAAAAAAAATGAACAATAAATAAAAAGAGAAATTCTCTGTACTTGAAGTTAAATACTTGAAGGGATTAATTTAAATGATATGAACAGTGCAACTGCTTTTGTTACGACAACGGCTTGGTTTCTATAACTGATATGTTATATCGATATGCCGTCTGCCGTTCCGTTCTGAGTTCAAATCCCACCGAGGTCGACTTTGCCTTTCATCCTTTCGGGGTCGATAAATTAAGCACCAGTTACGCACTGGGGTCGATATAATCGAGTTAACCCCTTTGTCTGTCCTTGTTTGCCCCTTCTATGTTTAGTACCTTGTGGACAATAAAGAAATAAGAATTGACGGCGCAGTGGACAATTTACTTTGCTGCATTTCTTCCGGTTCTTGCATTCTGAGTTCAAATGCGACCGGAGTCGGATAAATAAGCACTAGTTGAACCCTGAGGTCGATGTAATTGACTTGCTCCCTCACCACTCCACAAGTATTGTAGGCCTCGTTGGTCAAAATTTGATACAATATGAACTGTTCCATCTCGTTTAATATGACCTTTATTGTTGAATGTTATGCAACTAATGTACTCAATAAAATTGAGAAAACTGAACAGATGGGTAGGAGTGGGTCTGTGGTAAGTAGCTTGCTTACGAACCACATGGTTCCGGGTTCAGTCACACTGCGTGGCACCTTGGGCAAGTGTCTTCTACTGAGTGGATTTGGTAGACGGAAACTGAAAGAAGCCCGTCGTATATATGTATATGTATATGTGTGTGTGTGTTTGTCCCCCCCCCAACATCGCTTGACAATCGATGCTGGTGTGTTTACATCCCCGTAACTTAGCGGTTTGACTAAAGGCGGTACACCAGCATGGCCACAGTCACATGGCTGAAACAAGTAAAAGAGTAAATGAATAAAAGATTAGATTAAGGAATATTAAATAGAGTAAAGAAGATTAATAATAAAAAAAATATTACTTAGAGTTTTCTTTCCGGGAAATACTCACGAATGGTGTTAATTATTTGATTTCATGAACCAGCATGGGAGTATCTGCTTGTTCGTAGAAATCGCTAGAAATAACAGCCAAATAATATCGCACTCTCTTTAAAAGGAAATCAGTGTTAGGAAAATTCAGTTGTTCTTATATGCACGAAGACGTTATGGTTGTAACGGTGGGAAGAAATTCATTCAGAGACCTACACAGTCAGGGGTGATCTGGAGCTCAATAACATTAACAACAAGAATAAGAACAGACATAGGATAATGATTTCCAATTGACGAATAAACCTCAAAGTCAGAATTTTTGAGAATGGAGGAAACTGCCTGTTTTCTTTAGTTCAGTGTTCGTGACTGATGCATTTAATATTGTTCCAAAAGAATGAAAGTCAAAGTTGAATGTGCCTAGATGACACTTAATGAGTGTTCGAGGATGTTTATTTCGTTTTCCACGAATTGAACAACATGCGAGTAAAACCAACGAGTATTTTCTTCCCCCATTTTGGCCAAAATTTGTTTGGAATATATTTTTACTGTAATCAAAAGACGAAGACCCGCTTGTTAGATCAACTGGTTATAATATCCTTTTCTACACTAGGGAGAAAGTCCGAAATTTTGAGGCAGGGGCTAGTCGATTAGATCGACCCCAGTACGCAACTAGTACTTAATTTTTTGACCCCGAAATGATGAAAAGCAAAGTCGACCTCGGCGAAATTTGAACTCAAACGTAGCGGCAGATGAAATACCTATTTCTTTACTACCCACAAGGGGCTAAACACAGACGACAAACAAGGACAGACAAACTGATTAAGTCGATTATATCGACCCCAGTGCGTAAATGGAACTTAATTTATCGATCCCGAAAATATGAAAGGCAAATTTGAACTCAGACGAAATATGGCTACGCATTTCGCCCGGCGTGCTAACGCTTCTGCCAGCTCGCCGATGGTTATAATATCGATGAAGACCGATGTTTTTTATTGCATAGAATAGAGTGAAATGATAAGAACAACAAAACTAAAAGCTTTCGTGATTTTTTACGCCGTGTTTCGCCTTACCCTCTTTCAATAGGAAATTTCACGTGTGTTTGCGTATACTGCTATTGTTTATCGTTTTGTTCCAGTTGATCCGTTCAACGGAACAGCCTGTTCGTGGAATTAACGTGTATGTGGCTGAGTACCCCACAGACACGTGTACCCTAACGTAGTTCTCACATAGATTCAGCGTGCCGAGACTGGCCCTTTGAAATGCAGGATCCCCTCATTTTTGCCAGCTGAGTGGACTGCAGCAACGTGAAATAAAATGTCTTGCTCAAGGACACAACGCGTCACCGGGAACTGAACTTGTGACCATGCGATCGTTAACTGAATACCCTAATCACGAAGCCACGCACATTCATTTAAATACAAAGAAACAGAAAAAAAGAGAGATAAGAAAGGAAAAGAAAGAAGAGTGGGGGATGAGGCAATAGATAGAGGGGAGAGGTGATGACCCCCATACACCACAACAAATGGTGTGGTCAGCCGCACCCCAGGCCATGGCGTTACTTTGGAGAATGGCCGGCAACACTCTTTGTTGTAGCCACTCCACCTCACATGGCTCATTCCGATTTTGCAGAGAAATCTGGTAGTACGGGGTCCGACAACATCTGACGTATCGACGGTGACCAGCATAAACTGGTAGCGACCTGTCAACCTCCCATGCTTATTGATTTTTCTCCTCTCCGTGTTACGGGCAGCAGCATCGGGAACGTTACACTTAACGTAATTCCCAAGACAATTCAGCGTAACATAGAATGTGACAAGCTCAGCGATTCGAGGATTGCTGATAATTTACTGACCAACGGCTTGAGTCAAACAAGGATTACTGGTAAAAATAGGAAGAAAAAAAATCTAAAATACCCAAGATTCCACGCATTGGGATTGAACTCTGGCTTCGACGATCATGAGTCGAGCTTCACAGCCGCTCCAATATGTCTGCGTGATATAGATGCGAACACAATATAAATGGACTTGACAAAATACCGCAAAAAAACCAATTTCGTAGGACACTCTGCCGATTCTGCTATTTCCTGTCCTCTTAATGCTAATATAATGAAATTGTGTAACATGTTAAATTTTCGGGTCTAATGACAGGCTGTAAAAGAACCATTATTGATAGGTTTTCTTGTAATAATGCAGGTTTGGGAATCGTAAAAGAGGCAAAATGAGAGATTGGAGATTACATGTATATACTTGTGATTTTTTTTATGTGTGTGTTTCAAATTCACTAGGAAAGTTAAGTCGGAGAATGATTTATTGGCAAAGTTTATGAATGCTGTAATGACATCTGCATATGTCTATCGGTCAATTGTATGATTTCCCTGATGAAATAACTGTGACAATGTTGAAATAAATCACATCTGTATGAAACATTTGTCTGGAAAAACACAGTGGAAGAAATATTCATTTCATCCTTAGGCACCGGGCCAACTTTATAGGGAGAGATGTGAAACACACTGAATACACGTTCGAATATAGCATTGGTAATTATTTATGGGCCCCAGAGGAACGGAAGGCAATGTCATCCACGGCGAGTCTTGAGTATATAGCTTTGATAAAACTAAATACACTAAAGGAGACATTTAGTCTGTGGTTCTAACGTTATAGACAATTCAACATTATACTAGTGGGAAAAATATTATGTTTTTACATACGAAAATGACATCAGAGTTAGATGAGATGCTGCTGCTGTTATTTTCTATAGGAAAGCCCTTATCAAATAAGCATACAATGAAAGGCATTCTTCTGTGACTCGCGCCTCTTCTGCAGATACAATGTAAGCTAAGGACTGCATTATTCAAATTGCCCTCATTGGAAGAGAGAACTAAATGATTTGAAGTAGTTTTTTTGTATCAGATAAAGGAATGCATAGATACTGTTCTTTTGCTGGTATGCACAAGGCAGGTAAAAAAGTGTGCGACACAATTCTTCTACTGCGTTAGTAAATTAATTAATAATGAACACGGAAGGGACTGATAGTTGGCATATGTATTTATTCATTCTTCTCAACAATTTTTTGGCATAAGGCCAGCAACTTCGGGAGAGGTTTTGTAGTCGATTACATTGACTACAGAACTCAGTTCTTATTTTATAACTCCCCAAAAAGGAAAAGCAAAATCGACCTCGGCAGAATTCGAACACAGACCGTACAGACAGACTAAATGCAGCTAAGAATAATTTTGCCTGGTTACCAGTCTGCCAGTTTGCACCCTTCCAATGAGGTTAACATTAAATTCGTAAAAAAAGAAAAGTCTTTGTAACAAATTATACATAAAATATAAAATCATTGTTATTGTTGTTAAGCACAAGATATCTTCCTGAGCAGAACTATTATCAATGGTGTTCAAAACCTGGCCATCCATATTTTTATATATCTAGAATTAAATTGTTAATTGTGTGCCTTCTATTTTTCAAATAGGGCGGGGGAATGATTTGAATAAATTCTTAAATCACGGGTGACGTTTTAAGACTTGGCTGTAAATGAGTTTATATAATACATGTATTTCGGTTAGATTTCCCGGATCCTTACGGTTTGAACGGCAGTTTTAACATAATTTCTAGGTAACTAAAAAATTTTAAACTTCGTTTACTGGTAGAATGTGTTTATAAAACATCTTTTTCTCTTGGCTTTATTGAGAAAATTCTATAGTTTGTAAGATATTTGTTTTCTTCTTAAATTTCTGCAATTTCAACCAATCACTGATGTCTATCGAGGTAAAAAAACATTCTGTGCGGTATGAATATGTCCCTCGTTTAAGAAACAGATTGGGTTTATTTACATTTGTGAAGAAAAAAATATACCCTTCCCCCCACCCCTAAACCTAACCCTAACGCTAAAATAGATTGAAATGCAATCGATCAACACTGGGGTCATACTTATGGGTGACAATTTCATATGACACCGCTAGAAAAAACTGCCGTTCAAACCGAAAAGATCCGATTTCCCAATCAATCACGAGCTTTTCAAATGTTCGATTAGCTGTACTGCGAAGTTCATTGAAATATCATGTAAATGCCAGGGTATTTCCCAGACAGGTGCATCAACGTGATATTTTCGGAGCTTTGAGTCACTGGGTTAATCCACCCAACGAGCTATCACTCAGTCTCCGTTTATTCAATTTCACTTAAAAGATACGAATTGATCCCGCATTATTGTAAAAGACACTTCCCTAGGATGCGATCGAACTTTGAATATTGTGATCGAGAAGTCCACTGCTTAACCATTCGACTATAATGCTATTTTATAATAGTATTCTTCTCGTTCAAGTATTACATCCGCATTGCATCGGCATTGTAATCGGTAACCCCCGTCACCTTGCAAGCTTTACAAAAATACCATTCTATACCCGTTAGTGGTACTAATTCTTTTTGTCTCGCTCGAATCTATGCTCATAATATATAATATCATTCGTTTAGAATTGTGTGGAAAATAAAAGACTTCGTTATGAACGAAGAGTAAGTCTGTGTCAATCTCAGCGACCGGAATTGGATAATCAGATGTTTACAAATTTAATTTACAAATTTAATTTTGAACAATAATTGACTAACAATAATTTATTATTAATGTGCTGAACTTCATATCATGAATAAATAATCAAAAAGGAGTTACAGATTTGGACATTTCATTTTGAGGAACTGAAATCAGATAAATTAAACAATTCGAGACTATCTGTTAGAAGAATGTCGCAACTGGTCGAGTTAAAGAGTTTCGGAACAGCTGGTGCAGGTTTCGTATAGTATCAGAACGCTGCATTTTGACCTTGTCAAGAAATATTTATTTATCAGCGTTAAATTAGTGCGATTCAATGAGTGTTATGAGAAAATTTAACATCGTTGCTTTCAATATGGATGTTATCTAGAATACCCAGCGTATTACGGGACTTCATAAGAGAAACTGCAACTGTCAAAGAAGAGTTTTACAAGCTGGTCTTAAAATTTTGTCTCAACCCGGTTATTACTTTTGTATTAATTATTACTTTTGTATTAATGATGCTCAGAGTTACATGCAAAGGTTTTGCAGCCACATGACAAACTTATCTCAATCTTTTTCGAACTTGGGCACTTATATTCTTTAATATATACCCCTTTTCAAAAAATATCCGTGTAAATTGAAGGAAATGTACCTATGTTTACAGTAGGCAGAGGCCACGTGAAGCCTCATTCATCGTTTCGTAGGGTTAAAAGAAGAGTGAAATACGGGTCCTGTGGCAGCAGATCCAATTTCCACATATATGTATATCTATGACTATATTATTCAATGTGTTCTGGTTTGGAAAGCATTTCAAGGAGATACTGAGGCGAATCGGGATCATTCTTAGACTGTTGAATAAACAGAAACAGACTTGTGGTATTTATTAGGTTGTATGCGTTGCCTGATATTAAGATTTCATTGAGGTAAACTTTACATTTCAATCTTCCGAGGTCGGCATACAAAGTTGAAGTCGATAACAGAAACGGTTGTTGCTTACTCACAATTTACTGTCTCTTTCTCTCTCCTTCATTTCTTTCTCACTCTATGAACAGCCTCCGTTGCTCCAGAACTGACCAATCACAGAAATCACTTCTCTAGAATTGGAGAAGTGCTGAGCGAATGGCAAGCAATCTATTTTCATAGAAAAACAAATATACTATTGGGACCATTCAATGACAGCAAATGTGCTGTGTAAACTTGGAAATAAAGAAGGGGAAAACTTTGCTGCTATATCAGCCAGTATGCATAATGTTATATAATAGGCTTGGCTCTAATTACTAGTGGAATCATTTAGTTTCCAATTATCCTACTAATGTTCTTTGAATACAAATGGCGCTGTGCGTAATTAAAAGGCAAATCAATATGCATCTATTACATTCATGGGCGGGAATTTGGCTGAATCGTTACAATATTGGACAAAATGCTTTGTGGCATTTTCGTTAGGATGCTATGCGCTCCTAGTTCCAATAGCACCAAGGGCTAATATTGTCTTCTGTCCTTGTGGCTTTTAAAATATCGTTTCACTAAAATACTAAAATCGATTCATTCAAAAATATCCACAGTGGCCCTTGAATTTTGATGTTGTCTTTTGCCAATATTTCACTCAATATTTATTATTTATCTTTTACTCAACTAGCTTAGTTCTTAAACACACACATATATATATATATGTATATATATATATACATATACATATATGCGTTTGTGTATGTGTATTTAATTAGATGCCATTTATCATTTTTACTGTCATTCCGCATTTCTGGTTTCGATAAAACCAAATATCATCAGCTTTTCTATGGAAACCTACTTACATACAGACACACATATATATACATACATGCATACTTACATGCAAACTTACACACATACATACATACATACGTGTGTGTGTTTATACATACATACATACGTACATACATATATACATATATATATATATATATATATATATATGTATATATTCATATGCATATATGGGTATGTATAATGTTATGTTCATGAGATAAACAGAGCTATACATAGGCATATAAATAACCATTGATGTATTCATGTTATACATAACTTTGGATGCACAAACATATACATACTTAAATAGAAACTAATGTGGCGTACACGTCCGATCACGCTCATACATTTATACTGAAATACACAAACACTCACGCACATGCAAGTGATAGAAACGGAGAGTGAAGCGTATGAAGAGAGAGAAGAAAGGCGAGAAACGAAGAGAAAGTACGCGTGTGCGAGAGAAAAAGGCGAGGAGGAAGAATATTCATTTATACATTCTTATAAATATTGAAATTGTCACCAAAGAAATTCATACAAATGTTCATACATACATATATGTGAGTATTTGTATAGAAATATAGGTTCGTGTATGTGTGTGTGTGCGTGTGTGTGAGTATAGTGTACAAACAACGTATATCTTAATACATAGGTGCATAGAGCACAAAATATAAATATATATCTTTATTGTGCAAGCCATTTTCAATATCCTGTATAGACATTTCAAATCTATGTTTTCCGAAACTATAATAGCTATTAAAAACAAATTTGGAAATGATACAATCTAAAATTGAGAAACTATTTTCAAATTTCCATAGTAGCTATTTTTTTTCTCCAAAATAGCCAAATATCTCCACTAAACTTCTTGAGGTGAAGTATTTCTTGATTTTTCATTGCTGACCACATTTCAAAACTTTCCGTAACTACTGGAACTTAACATTATTTTCATAGGCGTTGGAGTGGCTGTGTGGTATTTAGCTTGCTTAGCAGCCACATAGTTCCGTGTTCTGTCCCACTGCGTGGCACCTAGGGCAAGTGTCTTCTGCTATAGCCTCTGGCCGACCAAATCCTTGTGAGTGGATTTGGTAGACGGAAATGCAAGAATCCCGTCGTATATATATGTGTGTGTGTGTGTGTGTGTGTGTGTGCGTTTGTGCGTCTGTGTTTTTCCCCCAACATCGCTTGACAACCGATGCTGGTGTTTAAATCCCCGTAACTTAGCGGTTCGGCAAAAGAGACCGATAGAATAAGTACTAGGCTTCCAAAGAATAAGTCCAGGCGTCGATTTGCTCGACTAAAGGCGGTGCTCCAGCATTGCCACAGTCAAATGACTGAAACAAGTAAAAGAGTAAAAGAGTATTTGACTCCCATTCAACGTTGATTCAAAATAATTACCGGCATTTCTAACAACTTTACATTCTAAGTTAAAATATCATCGGGATTGACTTTCCTTTTCATCATTACAGGGTCGATAAAATAACTACCAAGTGACCACTAAGGTCAAAGTGATCGTCTTGATCCCTGCTCCAAAATTGCTGGCAGTGTACCAACATTTGAAACCAAAATTTAGATTAGAGATATATTTGAGGTCCATTAAAATGTCAGATAAGAAAAGACCTTAGCTCAAAGATGCAAGGCATTTGATTGGATGAGTTATTATTCGGCTAACCGACATCTCGCCTTCCACAGATACAATAGCACTGATGCTTCTGGATAACATTGAGTTACTGGAAGCAGCTTTGCAGTTCTAGCTTGATAAGGAAATGTACGATCATATGTGTTTAAACAAAATTCAGAAGCTAGTCAAAGGTCTACGTAACCCAGGGGATGGCAAGCAACCTGTACGATTTTGTAACGTCAAACTCATGTGATTTTAAACATATTGGGTGCTAAGTTTGGAGAGCTGTTGCAAGGGAGACTAATCGACATCCGCTCAATAACACAAGCTAATCGAAGGCCACCACTGCCCAGATGAGATCCGAAATGAATATGGAAAATTTAATGCAGACATATTAACGATTACGGGTCCCGCACTGAAGCAGACAAGAAGCTAAAAGTGGATTCGTAAAATAAGTCTATCGGAACGCTTATCTAAAAGATGTGCACGATTTTTTTTATTAAAATACGTTTGGTTTTTTGTAGATTAAAGCTATTTTATTCAATTATCAAATGTGTACTCCATTACCTCTAGCAACCTGTGTGTCTGCATTAACAGATAACTAGCTACGTATACATACATATATTATGAGTGTTTACACACACACATACACACACAATAACACACACACACGCACATATGATATTATATATATATGAATAAATAATATCAGAACACAACTCTAGAGCCATCCATTGATAATTATGTTAATATTAATTTTATTACTATTGTTGTTGTTGTAATTATTATTATTATTATTATTATTATTATTATTATTATTATTATTATTATTATTATTATTATTAGCACTAGTAGTAGTTGCAGCAGCAGCAGCAGCGGCAGCATAGTAATCTCATCAATTTCTATATATGTTTTATTATGTTTTTTTTTTGCTCTCAATTTCTCTATTACTACTAACTGTTCCATGGAACAATTAGGCTTAATTACATATGTCTCTAATTAATTTCTCTGATAATTTCTGTTTCTACTAATTACTTACTGAGGTTTGAGTTGGTAGTCAGAACATTCTCTTATAACAGGTGGCTAAAAAACAATGACAAACGCTTCACAAAATCGATTATATAATATATTTTATTTAGCATGTTCCTGAACTGTGTTAAAAAAATAAGATGGCCGATATAAGGAAATGCACATAGTCGATGGCATAAAAGAGAGTTATAGATTACTTGTTTCAGTCATTTGACTGCGGCCATGTTGCGGCAACCCGCTGAAGAATTTTAATCAAACGAATCAACCTTATAATTAATATGTTCTATCGGTCTCTTCTGACGATCCCAATGTTACGGGATAAAGCAATAAAGGTTGTCAAGCAGTAGTGGCAGACAAACAGACACAAAAGTAAAGAAAGATGGTCACGTGAAGAAACGAAAGATGGACGATAGTTACGTGTGTGTGTGTGAGAGAGAGAGAGAGAGAGAGAAAGAGAGAGAGAAAGAGAGAGAGAGCGAAACACCTCCATTCTTTTAAACGTCTGTGCAGGAAAAGAAAGATGGTCACGTTAGGAAATGAAAGATAGACGATGGTCACGTGTGAGCAACGAGAGAGAGAGAAAAGAGAAAGAGAGGGGAGAGAGACAGATAGAAAATGGTGAAGGAGGGGGGTGGAGAAAAAGGTATGTACCAAATCCACACAATCTCGCCCGGTTCCTTTCACTGGATTGTAGTCATGATAAGATAATATTTCTAAGTGTTTAGACGATTATCTAGTCATATCTTCCATATCCAGTTCTTTATTCGGGCTAGTCTTATATTTTTCTTTGATTGTTACTTTTTGATAGGCTAACAAACATCTTTACAGAGAGAGACGTAAAGACATACATGCACAGAGCACACACATACTCTTATATACGTATTCATGCATGGACTCTCTCTCTCTCTCTCTCACATACACACACTGACATATAGATAC